>NC_066554.1:12554333-12664540 GCF_024679095.1 Eriocheir sinensis
TCTCAACTCTTTAAGACAGTAAAGGGTCTTGCCAGTGCTGTTGCCAACTTAACTGAAGAAATAAGCAATTTAAAAGCTAACCATGCCAGCGCTGTTGCCAACCCAACTGTAGAAATAAGCAATTCAAAAACTAACCACCAGAATCTTCTCACCACTCTTGACCACTCCTCACTACCCTGTACAGCTGAAATTCACACCTTCTTACATGAAGAAGCCTTGGAAATTAGGAAGAGAGAGAAAAGTGCTGATTCTGTAATTATAAGAGGTTTAGGATCAGATGTTGATACCCTTCCTCAGAAATTTAATGATGTTACCACCTTTTTTCTAGATAGTAATACGTCCATCACCCTCGACGAGGTGGTGCCTATCAAGTCAGACCTATTACGGGCCAAGATTAAAGACACTACCTCATTACGATCGGACAATTTACAGTTTCACCCAACCAACGATTTTCTTACGTGGTTCATGTTTTTCTGGTGATAGATGCAGTGAATTGCATGATTTTGTACCTCATTTCTGTCGCAAACGTCTACTTTTCGAGTTATACCTCTTTTCAAGTTATGCCTATCCCCTTCCCTAAACGATCTTGTGGGACCTGTGGTATACTTCACGGTGGTGTCGGCACTGGTGCCCCTTTACCGAATGTTGATGGGACAGGGACTCTGGTCCCTACTCATTAACATCTAACCATGCAACACCTTTCTTCCCTATCTCTACAGGATACAGTCTATTGTACATAGCTCTCTCTAACTTGAATTGTTTATCTAATAAGGTTGATTACCTTGTGTCCAAAAAAAATTGTTTTGAGCATGAATTTTCAATTTTCTGTTACTGAATCTTGGCTTAACCCTGTTACTCAAGATTCAGTTGTTAAAATTAATGGATTTTCAATATTTCATAATGATTTTGCTTCTCTTATTCCTAAGTTTGGTGTTTGTAAATATATCAATAATAATATCAAGGCAGTTGTTCACAATGATCCAGAGCCATTCCCTAATACTTAGACCATATTTCTCCCCACATTTAACCTATATATATTAACTGTTTATCGTCCCCCCCCTCTTACACTCATGACACATACCGGGTATGTAGCACTTATTAATTATATGTATAACATTAGCCTGGGTAAGGAACTTCTTTTGATGGGAGATTTTAACCTACCTTCCATCTCTTGGAATGATGCCGTTCCTGACCTTAACATTAGTGAAACTGACGCCATGTTCTGGGCCTTTTTCCTAACTCTTGGTGCTCATCAGTTAGTTTTAGAACCCACCTTTACAACCTCAGGCAATTTACTAGATCTCATCCTTTCTTCTGAATATGACATAATCCAAGACGTCAGCACTTATCCCCCATTTCCCCGCTGTGGTCATTGTGTTGTCAAAGCCTTATTACTATTCCAAGGCAATACCCTCCATGACAGAGCTAGGCCTCCCTTGTTGAACTGGGCTCGAAGTAAATACGACAAGATTCGTAATGCCCTGTGTTGTGTCGATTGGAACTTTGAACTTATGCACTTTGATGCTGACATGACAATGCCATTAATTTTGTAACATACTCTTTAAACAAGCTTGTTAATATGTATGTTCCTAAAAAGAAACCTTCAAGTAAGATTGTCCCTTGGGAAAAGCATATCCCTCGTAACATAACCAAACAGTGCAGTAAACTCTGGAATGAGTATAAATTACTTAGACAAACTAATGGCAGACTACACCACCTAGCTCTTCAAAAACTACTATTCAAAGCTATTGAAATCAATGCACAACTAAAGAATCTAGTTCTCCAGTCCAAAATTAATTATGAATCTAACCTAATTGAACAATGCTGTACTAAGCCTAAACTCTTCCATTCCTGTATAAAAAAAAAAATAGAAAAATGATCTTCCTAAAGTTGGTCCTCTCATGAACAATGGCATCCTCACTGACACCCTGAACTTAAAGTCTGAACTGTTTGTAAATGCTTTCTCATCAGTCTTCATTGATGAGACTCACAAATATTTACTCTCATCAGGTCTATCGTGGCACTCTTTCCTCTGTCCTGTTCTCTCCTAGAGATGTAGAACTCCAATTGAGGGGCCCTAAAAGTAGATAGCGCAATGGGGCCTGACCGTCTTCATCCTAGAGTTTTAAAGGAATGTGCCTCTAAGCTAGTCTACCCTTTCTCTTACTTCTTTAATCTATCCATGCCCTCTGGTACTCTACCACAATTATGGAAATTGTCTCATGTGTCTCCCATCTATAAGAAAGGGTCTTGCAGTGATTCCTTAAACTATAGACCAATTAGTCTCATCCCCATTCCATGCAAGATAATGGGGAGAGAGAGAGAGGGAGATGCATCTTGTAAATTAGCTATATATAATGTCTACATTTTTTTTCTTTCTTTTTATTGCAGGTTTTTCACAGCAACTCGGGGTTAGGGTTATGTCAGGTTAGTTAGGATAGATATGGTCAGATTAGGTTTAGTTGCAGGACAAGTGTATTTTTCTGGCAAACTAATATATACTTTCTGAGGCACTGTAGGTGGCCAGTGGCAAAAGCTGGGGATTTGGAACAAAAAAGATTAATTCAAAACATCAAAAGATACAAGTAAACATTTTCATCCATTATTATTGGTGGGGAGTACCGTGAATATTCACCAAAATTCATGCGAATAAAGAAGGGAATTGTGTTCAATAAAATTTCCCTCTAAAGTATTGTCACTGAAATTTTTTGTCATCTGCACAGATTTCAGTTTTATTCTCTCTCTTAACCTTTGTATTGAATATGAAAATGTTTATATTACTATGTATTGTTTCAGAAAAGACACACCACTTGTCATTATTTTCTCAGTGTCTGTCCAGTTGACATGCAACTTTACTTGACTGGTTGCAGTGAAGCATAATATTGACAATTAAAATTCATCATCAGGTTCAACTATACTGTTGAGGAGTACGAGTTGGCCTGCAGACAGAGGCTTGCAGAAGACAACATCCTGTATGAGCGACTCAACATCTACGTGAGGACCAGAAAGCATGCCTCTGGTAAGGGTGCTGAGCAGCGGAAAGTTTTGCGATGGGCATGTCACTTCCAGTGGGATGAACAAGGCAAGTAATCGTTTTTGATTGATCATCTGTTTGCAAGTCTGCTGTTATCTGGAATAAATAAAAGCCAAGATTTGAAGTTAAAGTGGTTATGTGTTGAAGAATGTACACTTTTGTGGCATTTTGTGTCATGATTTTCTCTCATCAGCTTAATGATGATTTATTTTGATAATTTGGTTAGTAGAGGAAAGGGAGAAGGGATTGATTTCATTGTTGTAGTATAAGATATGCAATGGTATACTGATTAGCAATAGAGAGATCCCACTTTTCCTCTCTATGTAGGAGAGAGATAGACTGCTTCTCTTATGCCAATGTCCCTACCCGCTGCTCATTAGGGGCAAGGGCCAGCTCATTGTCAGAGGTTGTGTCCCAGCCACCTGGAGGAGTTAAATTTAATACAACTTTGAGTGACAGGTTTTCTATAGCACAGGTGCAGAGTTCACAAGCAAAGATGAGTGCCAAAGCAAGTTGCAGCTGTGGTTTAAAATCTGTTGTCATTGTTGTGGATTGGCCTTGTATGGAAGCTCGTTGCATATCTCATACTGTAATTATTATTATGCCTTTATAAACATATCAAATGCTGTACAGACTTGACCATGATGGGAAGCATCGGAAGCTCGTGGTGAGGTCTTTTGAGGAGCTTGCTGCTGTATTAGATCATCATCACAGCCACTATGCCCTTCAGTGGGATTGGTGTGCTGTGATGATGTAATACAGCAGCAAGCTCCTCAAAAGATCTCACCATGAGCTTCCGATGCTTCCCATGGCGAAAATCTTGAACATGTAATGATACCATGTAATTATTGTAGTTTTGTGTTTGACTAACCTGTGTATAGTTTGTATTGATGTGTAATTACAATAATGCCTCAAAGGTGATTATTTTTTTTCCCAGGCAATCAATATATGATCGAAGTTAGTCATATCTTACTCTTGCCAGAAGGGTTCAAGGTAGGAGAGGAAGACTTTATTTCGAATTTAGAATTTTCAATGAACCATCTTTCAGACAATTATTGGACCACACAGATGGACTGCTGCCCTCCAGCATTCAGAGACCTGTGCAGCCATCAGCTGACACCTCACAGTCAAGAGTCACTTATTGAACACTATTGGATTTTTTTTTCTGACTCAGTAATTTGTTGTGCTAAGTTTCTGAGCTTGAATGTAACTAAGGGAAGCAAACCAGTGAGTGATATGGTTTAAAGTTTGACATACTTGATACCCAGGTATTGCTCACGCCCAACTTCTCAGAAAAGAAAGTATGCCGTTAAAATTCCTCTGTATATGTGCTAGATTTTTTTTGTGTTAGAAGACTGACAATACTGACCGCTTTAGATTGTGGTGACATTACTGTTATATAATACACAAAGGGGTAATACTGCACCTGCAAAACTTTATAAGCTGAGCCATGATACACTAAGATAAACAGCCTAACACACTACCCTTCCCAAGGTTGCCTGCTGAGCTGAATAGCCTGGAGGGACAGCAGCAGTGTGAAGCTCGCCTGGCTCCCTCCCTGCAACGAGAGGTTCCCCTGGCCCCTGTCCATGGAAATCCAAGTGAAGTGGCGAGGGAAGTATATATATCTCTCTCTCTCTCTCTCTCTCTCTCTCTCCATTATATACACAGGATATATCTTTTTGTTTGTTTATTTTGTTTCATTATTTTCTTCTTATTTTATTTATTGATTTATTGATTGATTGATTTTTCTTTTTAATACAGGCTGAAAACCATTGCCCCAGGGGATGGCCACGGCAGAAGAGTCTCCATTTATTCCTGTCCTTACATTCCCTCCTTGCATCCTCTAATCCTCTTACACTCTTCTTGCTCCTTTCCCTCACATACTTCAGCATTCTGTCCTCCCATTTCACTGGGGGTCGTCCTCTTTCAGTCACCGCAACAACCTTACTCATATACATCCTCTTCATCTTTTCACTCTCCAGCATCCTTTCCTTTTGGCCAAACCATCTCAGGATACCGCATTTAACCCTCTCAATCTTTCCACATTTCATATCTTCGTCTTTACTAAACATACCATATGTGTTATATACACTTTGATTAGTATTATTATTATCATTATTCATCTATTCTCCTTCCCCACAAGCTCTTCTTTGGAAGCTCATTTCTACTGCCTGTATCCTGCACATTGGTTTTCATTCCCTGTCCACATCTTACTTGCATAAGTGATCGTCGGCACAATTATTCCATCATATAATCCCTTTTTAACTCATGTCAACTGTCCTTATTTTTATCATACTCTCCAGAGACCCAATCCCTCTTCTCCCCTGTACAGATCTTTCTCTGGTCTCACCTTCCATGCTTCCATGTTTGCACAGGTTCGAACCAAGATACTTAAATTCATTCACCTCCTCCATCTTTTCTCCATTCAGTTTAATGTTACATTCTTTTGGACATTCAACTTTCACCCTGTATGAACAATTAAAATTAACCACTTCATTCTTATTTCTCTCAAATACCAACACTTTACTTCTGTTGCTGGGAAGCAGTCCTGTGAAGGACCTGTCATATGTGTTGACTAACCTCCATTGCAGTTTTTTTGCACTAGACCACTGACACATACTGGGCGACAATGAGTGGCTTAGCATCCATGACACCCTCACCATGAGCAGCTAATACTCCTTAGAGGAGGGGGACCCAGAGCTGGTGTTCAGTTATCTTTTTCATGTTCATGATTTGAGAATGATTTCCTAGGCAATTCCGATGATTATTTTTCATCTTTGTTATAATGTATAGATGGGGCCTATGGCATGTTCAAGGGAAGTGAAATATTTTTAATCCTTTCCTCTTCACCCCTTTCTTCAATACTTTTTTTGTTTTTACAGCAAAGGAAGCAGCTCCAGGGTAAAAATAAACTCAAACAAAAAAGACCGCTATTCGCTGCCCCTGCAAAGAGAGTGTCAAGAGGATGGTGATACTTTCCTCTTGAAAGAATTCAAGTCATAGGCAGGAGGAAATACAGATAAAGGAAGGCTGTTCCAGAGTTTACCAGTAGAGGGAATGAAAGATTGGGGATACTGGTTAACTCTTGCATAAGGGATATAGATAAAAAAAGTGAGCTACAGTAGAAAGTCGGGTGCAGCAGGAGGAGGGGAGGCATGCAGTTAGTAAACTCAGAAGAGAGACAAAGAGCCTTTGACTCCACTCTGTCCAGAAGAGACATGAGTGGATCCCCCCCACATGTGAGATGCATATTCCATATGGGGACAGACAAGGCCCTCATAAGTAGATAGCAACTGTGAGGGAAAAAAGATCTGGCCAAGACAGTACAGAACACCTAACCTCAAGGATGCTGATTTAGTAAGAAAGGAGCTATGAAGTTTCCAATTCAGATTTTGAAATTGGTAAAGGCCAAGAATATGAATTGTGGAAGAAGGGGACAGTTGAGTGTTGTTGAAGAGTAGGGGATAGTTATTTGGAAGGTTGTGTCAAGTTGATAGGTGAAGAAATTGAGTTTCTGAGTCATTGAAGGAAACTAAGTTTCTTTTGCCCCAATCGGAAATGATAGTAAGGTCAGAGGTTAAGCGTTCTGCAGCTTTTAACCTAGAGGCCTGCAATTCCTGTCTTCCCTTTTTCAGTACTGTCAACTTGTATGTGGAACATCAGTTTGAAAAAAATGCAGTCTGTGTGCTCTTCGGCTGTCTTGTCTAGAACACCTATATCATTGAACATAAAAGCTAAAGTTCTGAGGACAATGTTTGTGTGCATACTTGCAGTTATATACTCTTACCAGAACAACTTTCATGAACAGTTTATAAATGAGTATTGCTGAAATAGTCAATGAATTATTATAATATGGCTGAATAAAACATTCCTTTTGTCAGGATCAAAAACATAATTGTTTCTCCTTTGATCTTGTAGAATTCTGAACTGTGGCAATAATAGAATCCTGTGGATATGAGGAATATAATTCTTAAGAGGCTTTACATAATGAGTTTTTGTATTGTATTAAGGGAATCTGTTTAATGGGCGAAAACAGTGCATGGTTTACTAATCTCGATTGTCAAAGTATTTCATTGTGAAATTTTAAGTCTCACCAAGGTAAATGCTTTTAGGTAGCAAAGGAACTTTTTGTATTTAGTGTATGCTCGCCATGCAAGAAGCTGATACTACGTGTCACCGGACTACATGCTCTATTATGCTTCAATAAAGAATAATGTTTCCAGTGAATTCATTATTTAGATTTCGGAAACTGTCTTCCACATGCTAGCATATCCAATTTGTACCCCTTGTCGTTGGAAAAAGTCTGCAATCATCATTTTACAACTTCCCTCCCCACCCTAACTCCTCTACTTGCTAATGAATTTGGTAAGTGCACATTTTAGGTAGTTCTTTGAATAAACAGAATTTATCTTCATGGTTTCTGGACCTTGATTTTCTTACTCTTGAGTAGTTTGAATGTGGAGGTCAATTACTTATTCAACTCCAGCATATCTTACTCAAACATTTCAGCAAAACAAGAACCACCACAATTCTAAATACAATGGGTAAGTTGTCTAATATAGTGTTGATAGCAGGCATCCTTGCCAGATCAATCAGTTATAGAGTGAAGAAAAAGGTGTGGGTGGATGCCACCCTGAACTTTGACTTTCAAGGTCAAACAGCATGAACAGAGTTTTTTATCCAATTAAATCAAAGCATGCTTGGTAATTCTAGGCTTTAGGATTATATGTTGTTTGAAGTGCAATACACAAGCCATGCAATTATTCTACTTAAACAGTTAAATATATACATATAAAAAAAAAGTTTTGTCACAAATACGATAGTCACAAGCACGGTACTCTTTCCTTTTCAGTAATTACAATTAATACAAATATGTTATGCCTTTATGGACTGAATAAACTATACAAGTTCATATGAACCATTTACAACTTCTGGGGTTCAAAGCTAGCTGCATGATTGCCTCAGACAGGAACCTGGCAAGATCTGCCTTGTTCTCTTCCAAGACAATGAAACTACTCCAGACCTGAAGAAGTGGAACATCTGGGCCATCAGTGGTCTGGCGAATCAAGTTTCCTCTTACCCACTTGCTTTGATCGAGTAGCAGTTTTGATTGATTCCTCTCCAATACAGCGGTCAAACACTACGTCAACTCTCGTTATGTGTTCTCCAATTTGGTGTCACATTGTGTATAAAGACCTCGGCATAGTCACCAAATGTTTGGCACCCATGAGGCTTTCCTAGTGTCTGGATAAGTGCATGTTCATCAATCAGCACACAGGTCTTCATGTCAACAACTGAAACCTCTGTGGGTACACTTATTCGAGACATCAAAGGATACTGACAAGGTCTGCCTTTGGTGATGAGTTCATCTAACCTCCAGGCTTGGCCAAGGACAGGGGACAGCTCATGCTTGAGAATATAGATTCCATTTCCACTGATCGACCTGCAGTGACAACATTCAGTAATCGCTGCAACAGTTTTTTGTCAGCAATTGATAAATTTCTGCACACACTGCTGTGTGGAAATGGCTACTTTTTACATATCTGCAAAAAAAAAAAAAAAAAAAAAATGAGTGGTGCCTTCTGAGAGCAACATGGAACTGTAGCTACATATCCATCAATAAGTCGTTGTTTAGCATTAGCTATGATATATTGTTTGCCTCGATCCTCAGCAGTGAGGAAACCAGTGACCACATCAAATGGTGCAATGTCTTTGGTTGCTAATGAAACATGAGGGACACTTCTCACAATTTCCCCAGAATTATACAACACTGCTTTAAGTGTGCCAGCTCTTTTTACTTGTTATTCCTGCTACTATGTATCCTAAAATGAATAAAGTGTTTATATTTTTATAATGTAACTACCTAGAAACAATGAAATAAATATGTTTGCACAAAAATATAAATTTCTATTTCAACATATCAGTGACATATCTTTTAGCAAAACTATATACCAGATTAACCAGAATACTTTGAAAATATAGCAAATATTATGCCTATTTGGACACTATAGAGAAAGGACAGTACTATGATATATAGCAACAGCTTACAGATTATTCCTAAATTTTAAAAAGTGAGAAATATATAAAAACATTGTAATTAAACATTACCTAGGCATGAAATTATATAGTGTTTGATAATTTGGCATTATTCTTTGGCAAGAAAAAACTAAAACCCTGGCCTTATTTCCAATGACTATCATCTGCATCCATGACAGAATGGGTGTAACACATAGATTAACTATATGCTTTGGTAAGAAAAAAAATCCTGGCCTTATTTCCACTATCATCTTCATCCATTACTGAATGGGTGTAATACATAGATTAACTATACTTTGGTAGGAAAAAATAAAATATACCGGCCTTATTTCCACTGACTATCATCTGCATCCATGACAGAATGGGTGTAACACAGATTAACTATATGCTTTGGTAAGAAAAAATAAATAAAATCCTGGCCTTATTTCCACTATCATCTTCATCCATTACTGAATGGGTGTAATACATAGATTAACTATATATATGCTTTGGTAAGAAAAATAAGTAAAATACAGGCCTTATTTCCACTGACTATCATCATCATCATAGAATGGGTGTAGCCTACAGGTAGGTACATCAACCCTTAATTTATTGACTTGTAATGACAGTATGACACATTTTATATGTGTAACCCTGGATAATTTCATTGAGGAATGATTGGCCTAACTTGAAAGGCACTGACTGCTGTACTCCAAATCATATATTATCAACTATATTAAGACGAGGGGAATCCAAAGCAGTCAAAGGTAGGCCTACAGGAATAATATGGTGTGTATAGATCATAAAATATTTCGATTTTTTCTAATACGGATCCAAGATTTCCCCAAAGTACCACTTTCCCTAGATTTGTTACTAAAATAATTTTGGGGGGAAATTTCATCAATTATTGGTGAAATTTCCCAATCTAGTGTAATTTCCCCCCAAAATGGGAGCCCTAGCTGCTTCTCTGATACATCTTCCCCAACTTCTTCATTCAGTAAAAATATGTACATTTTTTGTTTAACTGTGGATTTCAACACTTTAAAACACTAAACCTTTAATTCACTTGCAATAGATAAAACAATGTCATTTTATAAGCTGCTTCAGTTACAGAATATGGGTCCTATCATAAAAAAAGTCAAAAAAACAAATTTTGAACCACAGTGACCTTGATGACCTTCAAAGTTAGTTTTAAATTCAATTTTTTAAATGGTATCCACCCACATCATTTTTACCTCCCCACACTGGATCCAAGTATTCCACATATAGATGCCTGCTATTAACATGCGATGCCCTAATATATATATATATATATATATATATATATATATATATATATATATATATATATATATATATATATATATATATATACACACACACACACACACAGAGAGAGAGAGAGAGAGAGAGAGAGAGAGTTTTCCAGGTTTGGTTGGTCGACAAATATATATATTGGTTACTGCTGGTATGCTCCAGTTCAGCTATCTCTGGTTAAGGTTACTTAATTATAGATGAGGTATATGCTATAATTAATGAAAAGTTCATACATATTTAAGCAAGTCAGTATGTACGTGTCATGCTAAAACATGGTTCAACTCGAAGAGAAGAGAAAGATCACAAGAACCTAAACAAATTATTCTCTCTCTCTCTCTCTCTCTCTCTCTCTCTCTCTCTCTCTCTCTCATAAGAACCTTAGAACGTAAAGAGTCTGCAAGAGGCCAGCTGGCCTACACAGTTAAGGTCCTGTAATCCTAACCCCACCTTAATTACCTCGGCACTATCTATGACTTTATCCAGTCCCTTCTTGAATATGTATGTATGGTATTGGCACCCACATAAGAATTAATTAACATGACTGCCAAGTCTATTCCATTAATCCACCACCCTATATTGGTAAACCAATTCTTGCCAATGTCTTTGTTGAATCTTAATATATCAAACTTAAATCCATTGCTACGTACATCCTTCCTGGTTCTTTAACACCCAAAACCCTATTGACATCCCCTTTAATTATTAAAGCCCTTCATCCATTTATAAACTTCGATCAAGTCTCCTCGTAACCTTTCTATAAAGAGTGTAGATTTCAAAACTTCAGTCTATCCATCTATCTATCTATATCTATCTATCTACATCTATCTATCTATACATCTATATCTATCTATCTATATCTATCCATCTACGTCTATCTATCCATCTATATCTATCTATATCTGTCTATCTACATATACCTATTTACATCTATCTATCTATCTATCTAACTCTCTCTCTATCTATCTATCTAACTCTCTCTCTCTCTCTCTCTCTCTCTCTCTCTCTCTCTCTCTCTCTCTCTCTCTCTGCATGTGCATATATATATATATATATATATATATATATATATATATATATATATATATCTATCTATATATGTATATAACACATGCCATGGAATTATTCCTTAATGAAGGCTGTTACGCTGCTGCTCTGCGGTAAATGTATCGGTGAGCTCGGTTATAACCCACCGCTCACAGCAGGGCAGGGACGGACGTCCGTCACGGTCGACGACTACTTTATAAATGACTTCTTTCACTCCGAAGGACTCCCCATGCATAGTTGTTGATGATTTTCGACTGCAAGTGACATATAGTTCCTCAAAATAGATATACTGAATGATATACTAGGCGATATAAGTTTTTAGGAAAGTAACGAGTGTCGGAGCATGTCCCCATTGGATAATGTATGGGGGGGAGAGATCCTCTCGCCGCGGACTCACTTGTCGTTCTGCCGGGGTGCGGTACGATATGCTGGGTCGGTCACTTGATTCAGACGTGATACAGATCTAGGCTCACAGTGACTGACCGATCGGCGAGGCTCGTTTCTTGTAGGTGCCTCTCTGCAGGCGCACGATTCATTCTTTCACAGACGATGCTGAGTAATTAAATTCTTTGACTGTTCAGGTGTTTATTAGACTGCTTAGAGTGCACGTGTAACTGACTTGTTCTCCGACTTTTCAGTTGCTCGCTATTGATTGCTTTGAGCGCAGCTTAAACTCCTCTACTTGGTAATGATTTGGTAAGTGCACATTGTAGGTAGTTCTTTGAATAAATCAAATTTGTCTTCATGGTTTTTGGGCCTTGACTTTCTTACTTTTCAATAGTTTGAATGTGGAGGTCAATTACTGATTCAAACGTTTCAACAAGACCTGAACCACCACTATTCCTAAAGGAGGGGCAGAACACTGATCAAAATTTGGAGCTAAAATGCAATGGACCACAATGGGTAAGTTGTCTAATAGTGGTTACTGCTGGTATATGCTCCAGTTCGATCAGCTATATATCTATTAAAAGTACCTACAAGATGAGGTATGCTGTAATGGAAAGTTCCTTAATTGTACTTCGCGTTATTGAGGGATTAGTCGATCTTGATTCTTGAATGAAAGGTGGGGCAATGGAGCAAGTTTTCCTCGTTTTGTTACTTTTCGTCAGCCACTTACCAGCTTAATTATTTCATACATATTCAAGCAAGTCAGATCGAAAGATCATAAGAATCTATACAAACTATTCTCTCTCTCTCTCTCTCTCTCTCTCTCTCTCTCTCTCTCTCTCTCTCTCTCTCTCTCTCTCTCTCTTAAGAAAGAACGTAAAGAGTCTGCAAGAGGCCCGTTGGCCCACACAATTAAGGCAGGTCCTGTAATCCTAACCCCACCTTAATTACCTCACTATACACGACTTTATCCAGCCCCTTCTTGAATATGTATCAATGGTAAAATTGGCACCCACAGCGTCATGACTGCCAAGTCTTTTCCATTAATCCACCACTCTATATTGGTAAACCAATTCTTGCCTATGTCTTTGTTGAATCTTAATGTATCAAACTTAAATCCATTGCTACGTACATCCTTCCTGGTTCTTTAACAACCAAAACCCTATTGACATCCCCTTTAATTATTAAAGCCCTTCATCCATTTATAAAGCTCGAGCAGGTCTCCCCTCATCCTTTCTATAGAGAATATATATTTCAATTAATACTTCAGTCTATCTATCTATCTATCTCTATATATCCATCTCTCTCTCTCTCTCTCTCTCTCTCTCTCTACATCAATCTTTCTACATATCTACATCTATCTATCTATCTATCTATCTATCTATCTATCTATCTATACATCTATATCTATCCATCTACATCTGTCTATCTCTATCTATCCATCTACATCTATCTATCTATCTATATATCTATATCTATCTATCTACAGCTATCTATCTATATCAGTCTATTTACATATATTGATCTACATCTATTTATCTATCAATCTGTCTATATCTATCTATCGAACTATATCAATATCTATCTATCTATCTATCTATCTATCTATCTATCTATCTATCTATCTATCTATCTATCTATATATATATATATATATATATATATATATATATATATATATATATATATATATATATATATATATATATATATTTATATCTATCTATCTATCTATCTATATCTCTCCTTGTATATATATATATATATATATATATATATATATATATATATATATATATATATATATATATATATACATACATAAATCACCCAAAGTTAAGAAGTCACATGTATATAACACATGCCTTGGAATTATTCCTTAATGAAGGCTGTTACGCTGCTGCTCTGCGGTAAATGTATCGGTGAGCTCGGTTATAACCCGCCGCTCACAGCAGGGCAGGGACGGACGTCCGTCACGGTCGACGACTACTTTATAAATGACTTCTTTCACTCCGAAGGACGCCCCATGCATAGTTGTTGGTGATTTTCGACTGCAAGTGACATATAGTTCCTCAAAATAGATATACTGAATGATATACTAGGCGATATAAGTTTTTAGGAAAGTAACGAGTGTCGGAGCATGTCCCCATTGGATAATGTATGGGGGGGAGAGATCCTCTCGCCGCGGACTCACTTGTCGTTCTGCCGGGGTGCGGTACGATATGTTGGATCGGTCACTTTTTCAGATCGGTCAAAATATCTCGCCACACCGGCTGCCTGGGATTGAACCCACGATCAGCGTGACGGGAGAGCCACTCCTTACCGAGTCGGCCGAAGAGTTACCCCACTGGCTAAGTGGGTTATGGGAGGCTCGTTCATCAGGCATAGTCGCCGCGCTACAGTAGTCCAACTCGTCCCATCGCAAAGTCGGCCCATTGTGACTACTAACTCGGTCCATTGCCAACTCGGCCCACTACCAGCTCGGCCCACTGTATACCAACTCGGCCCATGCCATACCCATCACATCCAAATTTAATTTGTTAAAGCTATTTAGAAGTTTGTGCATTGGGCTTTTTATTGTTGAAAGTGTTACATTGGGCTTCTTATTGTTGGAAGTTCAAGGCATAAGTTAAGGGCAAAATGCATGAAACTATTAAAGCATGCCATAATTCATAAAAAATAAAAACCTAATTCATAAAACTATAAAGTCATATCGTAAAATTCGTAGAACTATAAAAAAAAGTCATAATTCATAAAAATATAAAAGCATACGTCAAAATTCATAAAATCATTAAAACTTTAAAATTCCTAAAACAATAAGACATAATGATAAAAAGCAAAACACATTACTAAAAGCTTCTAAAAATAATAATGTACATATTAAGAAACATAGATGGCAATATGATGAGAAACTGCCTTCAGTAATTCTTTGGCCGATTCATCATTATTATATTCGTCCCATAGATTTACAAGTTGGCCGTGATGTTTATTATACTTATGTTGCTGCTTTCTCAAAACCTTCCCTTCTGACAGCAGCCGCACCTGTAAATTAACTATCTTTGCCTCATCATGTAGGAGCTTTAAAAGTAAATAAAAATTTAAGTTTCCTTTCCTTGCCCTTAAGTTTATTTTGTTTTGCCATCCCTCAACATCATTATTTGTTCTGATGCTCCGACCGAAGACGCACCACGTGTGAGGAGGCCATATTGCAGAATTGATCCACGTGTCTTTCACATAATTTAAAAGGCTTATGAGTTCTTTCACCCCTGCAGCTTTCCTATAAAACCTGATAAAAAGCTCTTCTATATGTTCCTGTGGCATGTATGGGAGCGACAACAACTGCCTTAAAAACTTGTGACTGCCGACATCGTTTGTGTAAGAACTTTGAAGGCCTAATTCTTGCACTTTCCTCCACACAGCCTGGCCCCAGTGGAAAGCACAACCACGGATCGTAACATTTGGTAAAATGTCGGGAATAGCACGCCATACACTGCCTTCAAAGTCAATCAAAACTTCTTCAACTTTAAGGGCATGCTCACCTATCGGCTCTCTTATTTCACAAAGAACTTGTTTGTGGTCTCTGCGCCTTTTTCCTGACATAAGCGCAAACAAAAGGGGAACTTGCTTCAATTGCCCGTCATATTTTACAAATGCATGGATGCTGAACAGTTGTGTAAATGGTTTGCGTACTATTTTGAAAGTAGCATCGGCATACCACTGCTTCGCTTTAGATAGTAACTTAAGTTGATCATCTGTGGCAAATATCAAATGTCGTCTCTCTCCGACAGTAATGTCCCGTTGTAAAAAGTGTTCAGGAATGTGGGCATCGCTAATTTCGAAATCGAGGTCTTGCGGTTCTCGTGGTCGATTTGCCTTCCGTTTACGATTTCCCTGCCTTGCAAGATTTAATGGAGCCGGTAGACATGAAACAGGAATGGTAGGATTTACTTGCTCCCGAAGTACCTCGTCAACAATATCAGAAGCAGGGCGAAAGACGTCTTCCATTGCCTTTTCCTTTACGAGTGTACACACCTTACTTTTTACAGCACAGCTGGTCTCGGGTGGATGGCAGTGTTCAGCATGCCCTCTAATAAAAGTGTCCCTCTAATAAAAGTGTTACCCACTTCTTTTACTGTCGCCATGCAGGCATGAGATTTTTTTGTTTCTTACCACACACCGCCAATGAATACTCACGTTAGTTTTTCTTTTTAGTGTGTAAGAGTAGCCGGTGCTGTCAATAAGTTTCGGATTTCCTCTTTGTGAAGATTCAATCTTTTCATATGTCAGTCTCCCTTGAGGGAGACATTTCCATTGGCGGCGTAGGATCCTCAATTGAAGAACCACTTTAATGACGAGATTTTCTATTCTCTTTTCTCTATTACTCTCTCGGTCCCACACGTCCTCCGCGTGTATCGAAACACGCGAGAAATTAATCACGAGGGTATTCCCCGGCTGCCTGGGATTGAACCCGCGACCAGCGCGACGGAAGAGCCACTCCTTACCGAGTCTGCCAAAGAGGTACCCCCCTGGCTAAGTGGGTTATGGGAGGCTCGTTCATCAGGCCGTCGCCGCACTACACGGCTTTCCCCCCTATGTAGATTAATTTCTGTGTGTTGACAATGTCCCTTTGAGACATAACTCCACAATGTCCCTTTGAGACATACCTCCAACTCTCCCATTTTCTATTATCCTCGGAGAGCATGGGCCATCCTACCTGGACAACAGAATCGCAGGATAGGATGCCCACCGCTATGCCACCAGTTTAATGACTAGATTTTCTATTCTCTTTTTTCTATTACTCTCTCGGTCCCCCACGTCATCTGCGTGTATCGAAACACACGAGAAATTAATCACAAGGAGAGGGTATTCCCCGGCTGCCTGGGATTGAACCCGCGACCAGCGTGACGGGAGAGCCACTCCTTACCGAGTCTGCCAAAGAGGTACCCCACTGGCTAAGTGGGTTATGGGAGGCTCGTTCATCAGGCCGTCGCCGCACTACACCACCACTGACATTTGACACTCCACCTTCAAAAGAATCCAAATTCTCGATATGCACATCACTCATTGCCACTGCATCCTCAAAATATTCCGTGTTTGCATTCGAAACTACACAAGTTTCCCCCGGACTTTGTTTTTCTTGAATACATGTGTGACACATCCAGTCAATATAACCTTTAACAGCAGCCCTGTATTGCGCCCGGGTGATCCCACTTCCGCAGGTCCGGTGCTGCCAGTAGCTACATCCATCACATTGCAGTGCTTCCTGTCATATGTAAAGAGCACGTTACAGTTTGAAACATACAAGACTATTTACTTTAAAGGTAAATCTTCTTACCTGGCGGGGACGGACAGTTTCACACCATATCGAGCACTGGTCAGCCATGTTGTCCTAGCTGCTTGAAGTCTAGCATTAGGTTCGTAACCATATCAATTATATAAGCTATGGTTCAGTCTCGAAAATTATTCAAAGCCTTGAACTCCATATACGAAACAACTATTACAATGAGACACTTAAGTGCTTGTATAAAGAAGGTTCCTAACCAGATTAAGTAAGCTATGGTTCAGGCTTAATGATGATTCGGTGCATTGAACTCCATATACGAAACACCTATTACAGTGAGACACTTGTGTGGTAGTGTCAAGATTATTCCGCCAGAATAATATAAATCCTAAACCACTTTTCATCACGATGCTGCATCACCACCGTGCAACGGTGCAAGGCATTTCACGTAGCTCGTCTCTCTCTCTCTCTCGTCTCGCGTTTATCTCCCCTCCATCCGGTCCCCTCTCTCTCAGCATTTCTTTCTTTTCAAACAATTATAACAACCAAATAATTTATAATGTTTAGGGAAACGATTTGTCCTATAATTGTTTCTAAATGCAGTTATTATAGTCATTAAATAATGTATGGAAAGGAATAATAAAACCTTTACACCTACCATTGCGTAATATTGCTGTGCGTGTGTTCTGCAGCATTTCAAATGTACATTTGAAGAAAGTAAAGATACAGAAAAGTACTAAGAACTTATTCAGTGTATATGTGGAAGAAAAGGAAGCAAGATTGACGAACAAATTCAGTGCTGTTGCAAAAGCTATACTGGACGAAAACATTATAATATTTGAGTCAAAAATGGGTCGAGTTGGCACAGGCAATGGGCCGAGTTGTCTATCACAAGTGGGCCGACTTGGCACAGGCGATGAGCGGAGTTGGTTACATCGAATGGGCCGAGATGGTTAGGGGCCGAGTTGGACCTATACCGTTAATTAATATCAGTGCTCGCTACCATTACCAACATGCAGTGATGAATTGTAAATAATAATGTTACTTAATTTCAACACGCTCGCTACCATTATATATCAACATAATGTGAATAAACCTCATAATTTAACATTTGTTGCGTCACCCTAACAACTAGGAAGCACACTTCTAGTAAAATATTAAAAACGGAGTTGAAGGCAAACAGGTGAGCCGATGAAAAGCGAGACAGGTCAAAAGAAGAAGAAGAAGGAGGTTTGTTATGGGAACGACTCCTGATAACAACTACCACTGACGGGGCTCTAGAGGCTGTGGGAACGACTCCTGATAACAACTACCACTGACGGGGCTCTAGAGGCTGTGGGAACGACTCCTGATAACAACTACCACTGACGGGGCTCTAGAGGCTGTGGGAACGACTCCTGATAACAACTACCACTGACGGGGCTCTAGAGGCTGTGGGAACGACTCCTGATAACAACTACCACTGACGGGGCTCTAGAGGCTGTGGGAACGACTCCTGATAACAACTACCACTGACG
Source organism: Eriocheir sinensis (assembly GCF_024679095.1). Lineage (NCBI taxonomy): Eukaryota > Metazoa > Arthropoda > Malacostraca > Decapoda > Varunidae > Eriocheir > Eriocheir sinensis. The sequence goes on from NC_066554.1 coordinate 12,572,929, forward strand.
GGGCTCTAGAGGCTGTGGGAACGACTCCTGATAACAACTACCACTGACGGGGCTCTAGAGGCTGTGGGCCCACAGCCTAACTAGCCCCATAAAACACCCACGAAGAAGAAGAAGAAGGGCCCACAGCCTAACTAGCCCCATAAAACACCCACGAAGAAGTATAAATCTTCCTCCAAGGTATAATACATAATGAACAAGTAAAGCGTGTGTTCGTGATTTATTGATTGCTTTAGTGTATCAAGTGCCTAAAACTGATAGTACAGAAGTTTTTGTAGACCAAAAACAACGAACAACATGTAGATTCAGGCTGCTGTGCAACCGAAGTTTCATAATTTAATTTTTCATAATACCGCACGTGCCAAAGATTATTGACGAATAATTTAGAAACGGTAAGCAAGTTGGACCTCTCTGCGAGCTATTTTGTGGCTGTGGCCGCGGGATCAGTTCAGTTCAGTAGTAGGCGTGGGATAAGCCTTGGCATCGGCTCCTGCTAGGCTGTTTCTTTAGTTGTGCTGCAGTTCCTGTGTTTTTCTGTGTTTTGTGTAAAACTACAGAACAACTACTTCTCCCCCTCCACCATCCCAGCCCCCCCTACCCCCCAAGACAAGCCTGGGGAACTGTGGGGAACCGGGGTTTGGGGGAAGCCAAAATCACTGAAAAATGGGCTTTCAAAATATCCCTAGAAAAATCCCAAAATTAGGGAAAATTCCCTGTTCTCGAAAGTAAGGAAAATCCCTACCGTATACTCACATGCGTGAGCTAATCGCTAACCATCCCGAAACAGCCCTGAGCCATGACTCAAGGTCATCCGGGACTCGGGCTGAGCAGGCCCGGGCTATACCCGGCCCTCAGCACGGCAACCGTTGGGCTGCGTGTTCTAAAAAAAAATAACCACGCGTGGTGGACCTGGTCTCACATGCGTGGGTTAATCGCTAACCAAGCGTACCATCGCTAACCAAGCGTACCATCGCTAACCAAGCGTACCGTCGCTAACCAAGCGTACCGTCGCTAACCAAGCGTTCCATCGCTAACCAAGCGTACCGTCGCTAACCAAACGTTTGTAAAAAAAATATATGAAGACCTAGTGATGTTTCATATGGTAGGTAATGAATGCGAGTTATTTTGCGGCGGCGGCGTTAGCTCAATTAACCCCTTTAGGGAACTGTGGTTTTGGTGGTCGTTAGCTCGATTAATCCCTGTAGGGAAAAGTGGTTTTGGTGGTGGACGGCCAAATCACTGAAAAATGGGCTTTCAAAATGTCCCTACAAAAATCCCCAAAATCGGGAAAAATCCCTAGTCTCTAAAGAAAGGAAACTCCCTAACGCATACTCTTGTAATTTATTCCTATATAACGTAGCAGCCGCCGCAGCGGGTCTGTTGACGAGTGTCAGGCGTGTAATCGCACATTGAACAATATCCGTTTGTTTTCTGACACGTGCTTGTCACACCCTATGTGACACGTGACACGCCCGTGTCTTTGTTGGACCCGGTATTGGGATAGTAATCGGTCCTTTTGTTAACCTACATGCACACCAATAAAGAGGTTAAATACTCAGTTAACACTCACTGAAAGGTAAAGTAGATGGATATTTTGAGGGAGTGAGTGTCGGGCCTTCCATCCATTATGGCGGCTTGAAAACAACTGACTTCAGGAACCCCGGTTAGGTGCCGCCACTGAAACACCCTCGCGTAGTAACATTTTACGAATGTATTCCTTTAAAATTAGAAAATACAAATAGCTGCAGCATTAGTTGCTTTAATATAGAGAAAAAAATAACGTAAAACTCTTAAAAGACCGTTTTTTTGTCCGAAATCGTTATAATCCAGGCGCGTTTTTGGATATTACTGACTTAGGAACTAGTTTCTGTGGTGTAGTATAAGGCAGCAAAGAGGCTCAGTCTGCCCACAGAGCCCTCGTGTCATACAACAACACTGGACTTAGAAATTTTCCAGGCACCCCCAAATAATCAAGCCGTCTACGCAGTAAATTGGTACGACCGGGAACTAAAACCTTCGCAAATGTGAAGCAAAAGAAGTATCCTATGCAGTACCCATGCTATTTTTTCGGTATATCAGAAGCAGTTGTTAGCTAGATTAATCGTGTTTTGTTTTCCAGATAATTTTAATATATTCTTTTCTTTCTTGTATATCTTTGCTTCATTGTTCACCAAAAATTAGTGTTTCTGCTATTATTTTTTCTGTGTTGTGAGAAGTTAGCTGTAAGTTAAATTTGTTTCTTATATCTTCATATCCTGTTCATTCTAAAAGAAAATTTTCTAATGTTTCCTTGTCACATTCATCATATGGACATCGCTCACTCTTTCCTTGGTAGCCATTTCTCCAGTTTAAACTTAGCGTGTTGGTTTTTGCTCTCATCATTAATCTTGATTCTTCATGTTGTCTATCCAGCTTTCTTCTTCTATATTACTCTTGTATTTTCTGTATATACTTAGTGTAGGTTTCTGTTCTGCTTCCCTTCTCCACCTTGATGTATCCCATTCTTTGATTTTTGTTAGAATACTTTCCTTCTTTACATCTTTTATTTCTCTAAGTGTCAAGTTCATGTTTTGCATACTTTCAGGTTCTTTATCCATGTAGTCTTTCCCTTCTCATATTCCTGCATGAAGATCTCTTTCATCAACTCATTTCTATTCTCTTTTAGTATGTGTTTAGTAAACATGATTTTATTTTTGCATCTCGGGCTACTGTTGATGTTGCTCCTACTTCTGATCTCAAGACGCAGCTTGCTGTATATGTTGGGACCTGTAAAATGCATCTGTAAACTTTGTTTTCTGTGCACTGGAGTTTGTCTAGTTCTTTTTTCGTGTAGTAAAGTATTTCTGCTCCATATGCTATGGTAGCCAATCCGACGCCTTTCCAGTATCCTTTTCCAACTAACAACCTGTTACAACTCCTTTCCGTGATGCTATATGCCATGTTTGCTAGTTGATTGGCTTTGTTCATTTTCTCTTATGTTCCTTAAAGCAGTCCTTCTTGTTTTCTATTGTTATTCCAAGATACTTTATTTTATTACATGTAGGTACTAATGCCTGCAATTGTTTCTGGTTGTTCTTGTTGATTATATATTAATATTACTTTTTTCTTTGTTTGTTTGGAGCCCACATTGCATAGCTATGTTCTGTATAAGGTTGATGCTGTACTTTGCTTCATCTATTGTTCTTGACAGTAGTAGTCCATCGTCAGCATAATATAAAATAGGAATATTTAACTTATCATTTTTTAATCCAATTTGTTCGTCTCCTAGTTTCTGTATGATTTTGTAACGGCTGCCGGTCTTGGTTGTGTGTAGCTCAGACAGGGTCTTGAGGGGACGAACAAGGCGTGAAGGAAAACACTCCGCTGCTTTAGGTGAATATATTCTTAACCTAAGTACAGGGGCGTTGGAGAGAGCCGAGACTGTAGGTCTGAGTGAGTCGGGCTCTCGGGAAGGAGTCCAGATTAGAGGCTTGGAAAATAATGAAGTTACAACCGGTCACGTACGTCAAGGTGACCTCTAAGTTGACGAAATGCTTGTTACACATACTGAGACGAACGTACGATCAACACTGACAAGTGACATTCCTACAGACGGTGGCGTGATCTATCTGAAGTGGGTATTTTCCACTGATACATGCATTCCTAATCCATGGTGACATATAATAATAATAATAATACACTGATATAACTACAACTACTTTAACAATATCGTATGTTATTAGCAGAAAAAGGATTGTGGAACCATTACACCCTTGTCGTACTGCATTTGTTATGTTGATTGTTGACTGTTTTTCATTGTTCAAATGTAAATGTGTTCGATCATTATGATATATATGTGCTATGATATTTATCAGCCTTGAGTCTATTTTGTTGTTCATAAGTGTCTTTATTAAATTTCCTCCGTCAATTGAATCAAAAGCTTTCTTGAAGTCCAATGATGTTACTATTAGTGTGTTTTTGTTTTGTATGTTTCAGAGATACAGTACTTTAATATGTATAAGTTGTCTGTGACTCTTCTTTCCTCTGTGAAGCCTGCCTGCAGATCACTCCTTAGTCCAACTTCTCTAAAATGATCTTCAATCTTTTGCCTCACAATGCCCATAAATAGTTTATATGATGAATTGGCCAGTGCTATTGGTCTTAAATCGGCTGCTGTAGGTTTGTTCTTCTTGGGTATTAGGGTAGTGTTAGTCTTTTTCCAACTTTCTTTTATATTCTCTTCCGTAATAATTTTGTTTAAACATTCCACAAGTTTGTCGACACATATTTCACTTGGGCTTAGTGCCTTATACAGGTCTGGTTTCAATTTATCTGCCCCAATGCTTTACCTTTCTTTGTTCTTTTAAGTTGTGTCTGCACGTCTTCCTTCGTCACTGTTACTCTATCTTTCTTCATTGGTCTAGGTCCTTGTATATTACACTGGTAGGCTATATCTAAATGTTCTCTCTGTGTTATTTTGTCCTTAAGTTGATTGGATTCCCTTTTTCGCCTTCTAACAGGTTGTGCTGTTCTTCCTCCATCTCTCTCTCGAGTTTGTTCATATATTCTTCTGGTGTTTTCGTTCCATACTTCGTATATTTTATTTTCTCCTTGTCTGTAAACTGTATTCCAAAAGGAATTTAGGTTCTCTGGTATATATGGTTCTTCTTCAATTTTATCTAATATGTTGTTTATCTCAACTTCGATAACTCTATTCCTTGCTTGGTCACTGCTAGACATGTACACGTAAGAAACTAAAACTGTGTTTTTCCACTACACATTTCACATGCAATATATCACTGTGCTTGGTATTCACTTTTTCTGTAACTAAAAAGTCATTTTTTCTATGCATAACACATAAACCACCTCCTGTCTTGTCTTTCTCATCTCTGTTTGAGTGTATGTACTTTAAATCATCCAAAGCGTTAACTTTCATATTTTTGTGTTTCTGTAAGGCACAAAATTGTGTTTTCCGATACTAGTTTTTCTATCTCACATTGTTTCACCTGTGTAAGTCCTTGCACATTGAGCAAACTTATTTCTAGCTTAGCACTGCATTTCTTATTTACAAAAAACTCCTGTGTAGTTTATTCCTTCTGATAAACCATCCTTCCTCACCGGCATCCCTCTTTTCTTGCAGCTCCCTTCTAAGTTCTCTGTCTAGTTCTCTTTCTTTCTTCGTTAGATCTGGGACTATCCATATTCTCTTAAAAGCGTCAATCCACAAAATCTTTATCTTCATCTTGATTCATAATGCGCAGCTCACCCATTCAGGTGCATAACACGCATATTTGTGTTGGCTGTTGGGGGGACAGGGGAGCTGGGTGTGCAGGGGAGGGAAGTGAATCTAGTATAATTGTTAGTGTTGGTGTGTTGTGGTGACAAGTGAGTGTGTATTTGTTTTCTGAATGAGTCTATTGTACCGCAGTCTGGTGAGGGAGGCTGTTCCAGTCACGTATGGTGCGTGGAAAGTATGAGTGCTTGTATGCGTCAGTGTTAGTGTGACATGTTTGGTATTTATGGATGTGTGTTACGAGTACGTTGACTGTTGACGTTGTGTAAGTATGTATGTGGATCAATGTCGGTGTGAGTGTTTGTGATCTTGTACATAAGTGTAAGTCTGTGTGCTTGTCTGCGTAAGTGAAGAGGTTCCATGATTATTTGTTGTTTGATCCGTGTTGTGATGCCAGGCGTTCGAGTGTAATTGTTTGTAATGAACCTAGCCGCCTTGGTGTTGATTTGTTCTAACCTATGAATGTTTCTGTGTGTGTAGAAGGATCCCACACCGTGGAGCAGTATTCCAGTGTTGGTCTCACAAGTTTGTCATAAGCTATGTGTTTTATGTCAGGTGTGCAGTTATGTAAATTCCTCCTCAGGAACCCCAGAGCTCGGTTGGCTGTGGCTGTGATGCGGTCTATGTGGGTGTTGAACTTAAGGTTAGTGGAGAGGTGGACACAAAGATACTTGTGTGTGTGGACTGATTCTAGTTCTGAATTATGGAGAGTGTAAATGTGATGGATGGGGTTGTGAGCTCTGGTGAAGCTTAATAGTTTGCATTTATCTGGTCAGAAGTGCATTTGCCAAGTGCGCTCCCACCGCTGGAGGCAAATAGTCTAGTGGAAGAGTTAGGCGTTGAGAGTGGAAGATCGTTAATGTACAGGAGGAAAAGAAGGGGGCCTAGAACGGTGCCTTGTGGGACACCTGAAGAAACAGGGACAGTGTCAGATGAAGATCCGTCAAGAAGAACACGTTGAGTCTGGTTAGTAAGAAATGCAGTGATCCAGTGTAGAATAGGTCCTGAAATACCGTAGTATTTCAATTTTAATGTCAGTCTTTTGTGTGAGACTTTGTTGATGGCTTTGGCAAAATCTAAAATAATAGCGTCAACTTGTTTGATGTCACTTCGGTCAAGTAGCCTCGTAATGTCGTAAAATATAGTAATGAGTTACGATTCACATCAGCGTTTGGGTCGAAAGCCGTGTTGTGAGTCAGTAAGGATGTTGTTTGTGTCAAGGTGATTCATTATGTGTTTGTGTATTATACATCATCATTTCATCGACGCCTGCTCCTAGGAGCTCCCACCAGGGGATGGCCACGGCAGAAGAGCTTCCAACTTTCTCTATCCAGACACTCCCTCCTTGCCTGCTCAAAGTTTCTCAAAGATCTTTCCCCCCTCTCCCTAACGTACTCCTGCACCCTATCCCTCCATTTCACTGGAGGTCGTCCTCTAGCATTCCCTCCCTCTATCTCACTCACATACACCCTTCTGGTCATCTTACTCTCCTCCATTCGCTCCATGTGGCCAAACCACTTGAAAGTCTGTCGGTTCACTTCTTCCACCACTCCACACTTCTTCCTGTGACACATTCCAAAACGCTCGTACACACTTTCATTACTCATTCCATCCATTCTACTCGCACCACAAGCACTCCTCAAATAACTCATTTCCACTGCCTGCACTCTAGACCTCTGACTGTCATTCCAGGCCCACGTTTCACTTGCATATGTGAGGGTTGGTACTATTATTGTATTTCTCAAATCCCTCTTTACCTCCATGCTCACACTTCTGCCATTCATGATTCATCTCAAGGACCCAACCACCCTTCTTCCTTGCAATGCCCTTTCTCTTACATCTCCCTCCATACCACCATGCTTACACATAACTGATCCAAGGTACTTAAACTCATTGACCTCCTCCATTTCTTCACCATTCAAAATTATTTTGCATTCTTTTTCAAATTCAATTCCCACTCTATATGGGCATACAAAATCTACAACCTCACTTCTACTTTGCTCACAAACCATCACTGTACTTTTGTTGACATTTACTTTCAGCTTTCTCCTGTCACAGACACTATCAAAAACACTGACCAAATTTTGTAGGTCACTTTCATTTTCTGCAATGAGCACCGTGTCATCAGCAGACAGTATCGAGTTCAGTACCCACTTCCTTCCCTCATCGAACAGTCTTACTCCAACTTCTCCAACTTTGCCCTTAATTTCTCTAATAACGCCATCCAAATAAATATTGAATAACCATGGTGACATGACGCACCCTTGTCTTAAGCCCACTTTTATCTCAAAATGTTCACTTGTTTCTCCAGTAATTTTGACACATGCAGATGCATCCTCATAGAAAGACTTTATTGCACTAAGCAGTTTTCCTCCCACACCAAAAATCTTTAAAATATCCACCAATCCAATCCAATCGACTCTGTCATAAGCTTTTTCCAAATCCATGAAGGCAGCGTATAGTTTCTTTCCTTTTGCTATTATTTTTTCTACTACCATCCTGAAGGCAAATATCTGATCCACACATCCCCTTCCCTTCCTGAAGCCTCCTTGTTCTTCACAGATTTTCTCTTCTGTAAGTCTTTGCACCCTCTCTATTATGACTTTTCCATATAGTACCTTTCCGGGTATACTCAGGAGACTTATACCTCTATAGCTCCCACATTCCCCCTCCTGCCCTTCCCCTTGTAAACTGGGACAATGATGGCTTTCGTCCAGTCTGCTGGCCCCCCCCCTTCCCATGCTACTTCACATATCTTGACCATCCATCTAACAACTACATCTCCTCCACACTTCAACATTTCTGCTGTGATTCCATCAATTCCTGCTGCATTTCCATTTTTTTAATCTTTTTATTGACTGATTTACTTCTTCCTATGTTATACTTCTTTCTTTATACACTCCTCCTCTACCTCTGCTCAAAACTGCTGCTGGACGTCCATTCTCAAAATTCATTAAGTTTTTGAAATATTCTCTCCATCTCTCTTTCACAGCTTCCCTGTCTTTCAACATCTTTCCATTCTCATCCTTAACTTCATTTATTTTACTTGAGGAGATATTTTCTGCATTTCTTTCGTTTTTTACTTCTTTCCAATATGATTTCCTGTTCCTCTATATTTTTCACTTTGTCATTTTCCAAAGTCTTCATCAACTTTCTTCTTACTTTCTTTTATTGCTTGTTTCAATTTCATTTTGCATTCTCTATATTTCTTTTTCCTTTCCCTTTTTACTTGTTCAGCCACATTTCTTTCTTGAGTTTTCTTAAAAAGTTCCTTTTCTCTTGACTATCCTCCTTATCTCTTCTGTCCACCATGAATTTCCTTTTCTTTTTCCATCTCTCACCACTTTCATCCCTAACACTTTTTTTGTTGTAGTTACCATTATTTCTTTAAATGTTCCAAAAACTTTTTCAGTATTTGTATCATCTTTTACACTTTCCCATTTTTCACTTAAGGCCTCTGCCATTTCACGGTTATACTCATCTTTTATTTCTTTTCCTGTAACTTTTCTATCCTCAGTATTTACATTTTACTTCACCTTTCTTTTCAAACACCCACTTTTCTTTCAGCTTTAACTTTGCCAGCACTGCAAGATGGTCAGATCCATCTTACTACCTTCGCATCACAATTTTTTTTTTCTAAGCCTTCCATCTACTGCCACATTATTATATGTTCGAAAATTTTACATGGAATCGATGTTCGTGAGATGGGGCGATAATTGGCTGGGTCAGTCCGGTCACCTGTCTTGAACAATGGATTGATGTTTGCCAAAAGCCAGTCGGAGGGTAATGAGGTGGATGATAGGGATTGGGTGAATATGGCCTGAAGGATGGAGGCAAGGATGGGGGCAAAGGATTTAAGGCTGAAGACAGGAATGTTGTCGGGGCCAGTGGATTTAGTTGTCAAGTCCTTCCAGTAATATCTGTATTCCGTTAGTCGTGATGTCAAGGGGGGCTATGAGGGGGAAGGGGCTGTGTGGCATGTTTGGTGTCAGGTTGTGTTCTTGTGTGTATACCGATTGGAACTGTGTGTTGAGTATTTGTGCTTTGTGTTGTGGGCTGGCTACAAATGTGTTAGTGTTGTCTTTTAGTGATGTAATCGTGTTGGTGTCATGTTTGCGCACCTTAAAGAATTTGAAAAAGTTTCTTTTCTTATTTCTTACGTTGTCTGTGAGGTAAGTTGCTATGTGTTTGCGTTCCGCTACTTTTATGATTTTGGCAAATGTGTTTTGGTGTTTTTTGTAGGCAGTCCAATCAATTATCTGTTGTGTTGTATGTCTGCGCGCGTCTGTAGAGTCTTTGTTTCTTGCGATGTTGTCTGCGTAGATCCCTGGAAAACCAGGGAAGTGTGTACCTACTAGAAAGTGTTTTGTGTTATGTGTCTGTTCATAGAGTTATGTATGGTGTGTTTCAGGTTGTTCCACTTGGCGGAAGAAGGTCTTGTGTGTGGGTCTGTCATAAAAAAGTCAGTGCTGAAGGCAGTTAGGTCTTGTTTGATCATGTCTAAGTCAGACCTTGAATAAAGGAATATCTGTCTGGGTCTCTGTTTATGTCTAATCGGTCAGAGGTCAGCGTCAAAGATGAGTATGTCGTGGTCACTAAGTCCTGGAACAACCTGAGTGTTTGTTATGTTAAGAATGTTGTTGGTGAGAAAAAGGTCAAGTGTGTGTCCTAGCTATGGTCAAAGGGACACTGTGGCCAGCGGGGAGTGGTACAGTATGTGTTCGTGTTGGCTGGAGTACTGTTTGTGAGAGTGAAAATGTTTGAATGATGTCAACGAATGTGTCGTGTAGTTGGCGTCTGTTTGTGTGGGGAATAATGGGGTTGGGGGCGTCAGCATCGGGAGGATCTAAAGGGGAAATTGCAGTCTCGTCGATGTCGGGGAGGTTGAAATCACCTGTGATCCAGATGTTTGTCTAACTGTATGTGTGAAAGAGAAATTTGAAGATTGTGTAAATAGTCTGTATTGGTAGAAGGCAGTCTGTAGAAAGCAGCAATAAGAAGAGATTTACAGTTGAAGGTTTGTAACTGGACCCAGATGATTTTGCAGTCTGTGTCAAGGTCAGGCCTCTACTTAACACAAAGACCCTGCTTGGTGGCGATGATAACACTGCCACCTTTGCCGAGGTCTGTTGGGCAGTCTTCTGGTAAACGGTCATACTAAAAGGGGGAGGGAAAATCTCACTACTGTCTATGTCAGGAGTCAACCAAGTCTCAGTCCCTACTATTATGTCGGGGTTGTGTGTAGTGATTAGATGGTGTAACTGGGCTATTTTATTTTTAATACTGCGAAAGTTAATTGTTAATAGTCGGAGCCAACGAAAAGTCAATGATTTTGTGATTTCCGGAGAAAAATACTATCTCCATAAAAAAGCAGCATCATATTTTGTCCAGAAATAAGCAGTCAGCATCTCAAAATTAGTAGGCTACCCTCTTGTAAGTAATCCCTGCAGGCGTTGTCCATGTATTGAAAGAAAAGCTGGACAAATATAGATTGGGAGACAGGACTGTCTGAGCTTGAGCTCAGGCCCTGAATACTATAAATAGGTAAATACACTCACATATAGGGGGTTGAGAGGTCACAGTAAAAAGCTAAAAAAGGGAACATGTCTGAAGGATAAAAAGAAGTATATACAGTTTCCTATACAGAAGTGTAGATGAGTGGAACGGTCTAAGGGAGGAGATTGTGGAGGCGAGGAGTGTCCATCAAATGAAGGAGAGGTTGGATAGATATTGACATGGGGACAAGACTATCCGAGCTTAGCTCAGGCCCTGTGTAGTAAATGCTAACAGTATTATCATATTTGCGTATAAATGCCTATAAATCGCGTATTTCAACTTGAAATATAACTTTGCGAGTAGAGGAAGCCCATTTCTTTATAAAATGATGAGATATACACACTTTGAGAGGTATATGATAAGTGTGGGCGGTATGGCAACACCCGGCAGGGGAAAAGGGGAAAAGAAAACAGGTCGTGTTGAAGCCGCAGTTGAAGGCGGCTGCCTTACGATTGGCTGACAGTTCTGAAAACACGCTTGTGATTCGCTGGGAGTCCGATGACGTCATCGCCGATGCCCACCCTATCAGCGGCTTCACTGCCTGAAGGCAGTGTCACAATGGCCGTTTTCGTCCAACCGTTGGGGCTACGGGCAACGCCTGTGCGCCCAACTGGGAGCGAGTTCACGGTTATCCGTAAGCTGGTGTCACCCAGTGCTTTTTTCTTCCCGCCGCATTGGCGCCACCTAGGGCAACCAGCAACTCCAACTTTTCCTGGTGTGTGTCACACACGGCCAAGGTCGGTTGCCTGTATCCACATCCACAACGTAAACAAAGAACTTGCCCTGTATCAACATGGCGTCGTCTGCTAAAGTAAGGGCTGTCGCGGCTTGTGCTGCCATAACCCAAGTTATGGACTTGTTGCTGCAGTTAAATGGAAGGAAGAAACAGTTGTGGGTGTGGCGTGCCTGTGGTTCCTCCATGCCAGTTCTCATTGTCACCACTGCGCGTGCGCGGCCAACCCACCCATCTTGACTCAACCACATAAACACATGGATCGAATAACAACACACACACACACACACACACACACACACACACACAGACTCATTAGGAAGCATTGCAGATGTTTCTGACAAACAATAATGACTTCACCATTTCTTGAGTGTTAGAATTGTATTTGGTGAGTGGCTCACATGAACCAAACCTAGCTCTTGGCAAGAAGAGAGCAGTCGTCTTTAACACTGCTCTCTTCTTGCCACTGGGTATGTTTGGTTTGTATGAACCACTCACCAAATAAGTTCTAACACACACTAGGAAATGGCATAGCCATTTTTGTTTGTGAGAAATATCTGCCATGGTTCATGATGAGTCTGATGTGTGCGTGTGTGTGTGTGTGTGTCTTTGTTAATTGTTACTCGATCCACGTGTTTATGTGGTCGGAGTCAAGATGGGTGGGTTGGCCGCTCACGCACAATGGTGACAATGAGAACTGGCACGGAGGACCCACAGACACACCACACCCACAACAGCTTCTTCCTGCCATTTAACTGCAGCAACAAGTCCATAACTTGGGTAATGGCAGCACAAGCTGTGACAGCCCTTACTTTAGCAGACGACGCCATGTTGATACAGGGCAAGTGCTTTGTTTACGTTGTGGATACGGGCAACCGATCTTGGCCTGGAAAAGTTGGATTTGCCGGTTGTCCAAGCTGCCGCCAACGCTGTGGGAAGAAAATGGCCCAGTGTGACACCAGCAGGCTACGGGCAACCGACAACTCGCTCCCAGTAGCCACAACGGTTAGAAGAAAACGGCCAGTGTGACACTGCCCCAAGGCAGCGAGGCCGCTGACCGGGTGAGCGCCAGCGATAATGTCATCAGACTCCCAGCGAATCACAAGCGTGTTTTCAGAGCTCAGCCAATCGTAAGGCTTCATCTGTGGCTTTAAAACGACCCGTTCCCTCTTCCTGTTTTCTTCCTTTTTCCAAGGTACGTATTTTGAGATAACAAGGCAGTAAAGGAGGAAAAAAAAGTGAGCTTCGGGGGGCAGCATGAGCCAGTTATAATGGCGCCACTATAAACAGTTGCCTGCGCCATGACGGGCTCAGGGCAAACCATCAGGCCCAGATGGATAGTCTACCGGCGCCATAGCCCACATGAAAAAAAATAAAAAAATAAAAATCCACGGGACAGAACAGATAAGCGCTTTTTTAGTGTTTCCAATACCTCGAGTTTCGCGATCCTCGAGTTTAGTGCTAAACCTTCGGAACGAAGCGTGCTAAACTAGAGAGGGTACTGTAGGTCAATACAACTAGGTTAATACACACACACACAGGATAATAAAGATGTGCCTTGCCCAGTAGCAGGGCTTTGCCATTTACTGAAGCAGACAGCACTTCTTGCCCCATCCCATCAATAAAAAATAAATGAGGCTTTTCCTTGTCCTCATTTCCTCCTGAGTGATAAAACTGGTGGTGAACACTTACTAATCGACTATATCCATGTAGGATACACGAGGTCACCTAAATGTATCATTGCCAAAATGGATATTTTCCAATGTATATGGGTATATATTTTTCAATACAGATATATTTTCCTTATATCTCCTTGCTGCATCCTCCAGTAGCTGGTAATAATAGGTAGAGTAACCTTGAAATGTAGCCTTCTCCAGCTTTGCCTCCACGTGTTGGTCCTCCAGAGCCAAATGTAAACAAAGTAACCTTGTTGTGATGTGTGAACAGTTACTTTTGCTCACGGCTCCTATACGGAACATCTAGGATTTAATTAAAATAATTCCCATTAATTCTATTGTTTGGCTATCACAATTTTCTATAGCACGTGGGCTTGGCCCCAATTAGGTGCGATATATGAAGGATAGGTGTATACATCAATAAAAATATAGAAAAATGGTAGATAAACTTTCAAATGATATACAATGCAATAATGAATGATTTTTTTTATAAAAGTATTGGTTTTATTATATTTAGTTGTATATTTATTTATTTTTTCCGGCCATTAGCTCCAGTAGGCTTTTTTTTAGAGGCCTGGTGGTTGTCCCAAGCCCGTAATGGCTCAGGCAAGTGGATAGTCTTAGGCCATTCGGCAGTGACTGAAAAATCCCAGGTGGTAGCAATGGATTCAAACCCACATTGTTCAGAACATGGCGAATGCGGACTTGCTCACAAACCACTCAGCCACCGCCTCCTCAAGTTAGTTTCAACATATGAATTTCTCACGCGTGGGTACCCTGTACACTGTACCAGGCTCATGAGTGAGACTTCGAAGTGAAGTGGTTAAACACAAGTTTCATTGGTACCTAATGTTTTACATGTGGCTTTGAACCTGTGCAATTTGGACTGACAGTTTTGGTGTTGGACATCTGTCCAGCAGCACCATATAGTGGCTCCCATAGCTTAGTAACTTTATTGTCTTTGAAGGATGTTCTTTGATATGTATGAATTTTCTTCCTCAGAACATCATGGCAGCAATGTTTACTTCTCCATGCAGAGTGCTCTCTTCCATCAGACTTGCAAGATGCATTTGTAACACCTCTGTTTCTTTCACAGGTAAGCAAGACTAAAGTATGTATAAAGGCCATATACCAGAATTCTTTTGTAATAAACTTTTCATGTAAGTGGTTTAATTTGTATGATGTTGATTAGGGTCCCTAACTAGGAGTATGTGGGAGTATGAGATAAGTTCTAGGAGTGGAATGCTGTTATAACCAAAGTTGGGTTACTTTTAATAAGTAGCATATGAAATTTTGCTCAGAATTGCTTATACTGGAAACAACAGAGAGGAATGATATGAAGTTACTTAACACAAATTACGTATGTGTGAAAAATTAAATTGGCTTCACAGGACAAATTATGAATGGATTGGATACTGATAAACTGACATGCCTCAGGACCAAACTAAGCACTCCCTATCACCAACCATAACTGTGTTACTTATGTGGTCCAGATGTGATGCACCGCATAGATCCGTACATAAATTAATTTCCAAAGTACCATGGATCAGTAATACTTACAGGGAATCCGATGATGCTTTAATCACCCGGAAACCACGAGAAATCAATTTAAGTGTACTTAGCTCAGGTTAGATGTGATGGGCAAGGCGTGAAGATGGCAGGCCAGATGTTGTTGGGAGTCCCCTGGAGACCCAGTTGAGTCATGGACAGTGTATATCTTATGCTATGCTGAGCATTACACTGGAGACTATGTACATATGTACAGTGAAAAGTTTAACCCAGTAAGATGGTGGAAGATGAGACGGTAACAATCAGCCCGTTGATGTTTATGGGTCAGAGTCTGATGAGGAGAGCCATTTCTTGCGTCACAGGGTACCTGGAGTCGCCTTCGGAGAGGCTTTTGCTCACGAGCCCCAACGCCGTGACGTCGCTTCCTGCCAAGACGGTGATATGTGCGGGTATTAAATTACCTCTGTTGTTTGATTTACTGTCCCAAATTTGAATTATAATAGTCTTATTTAGCTAATTTCACAAAGTGCAATTTCTCCAAATTGAATAAATTTCTCCCTAATGGTACATAATATAACAGGAGGTAAATTTTGCATACAAATTTCCGACATTATGCTTTGTTTGGAAATTTAAATGCTAAATGCTGATGCTGGGTGCAACCTTCCTTATAACCCCACCTTATATATACTATGTGGGAAAATTTAACAAGTAGACGAGACTTACCTTGTGTCAGTTGAAGTATGCTTGTAATTTTACAAAGCAAGCCGCCTCTGCTAGAGGGGAGCCTTCACATGAGATACACTTCTCCGCGCCACCACCAGACTTCGAAATATACGACCACCCACATGCCGTAAGATAAGCATAACCGTATAGGATGGTGAATGAGTCCTAATCATGCAAGCATGGGAGGGAGTGGAGGGCATGTGAAGGCTCCCCTTCTAGAGGCGGCTGCTTTGTAAATTACAAGCATACTTCAACTGACACAAGGTAAGTCTCGTCTACTTGTTCAATTTACATCATCAAGCCGCCTCTGCTGAGAGGAGCCTCCACATGAGGCTTTGAAGCCATGTGGGTGTCGTATCTGATATTAGTTATGAATTTGGGTCAGTAAATATTCGTGGACACCGATGATCTACTGATATGTTCATATACATACACGTGCACATAAGTATGACAAAATTTCCCTTTGAGCTGTATAATTCATTTGACAAGAACATGTTATGAGCACCCAGCTAATCTGAACAACTGCTCATCCATTGTGAAATGCTGATCTACTGCTGTGTAAACTTAGTGTATAACTAATAATAAACCAAATGCCTGGGCTGCGCACCACACTTTGATACCCAGACATGGTAATGTAAATGTTCACAAAATACAAAATAACATTTAATCAGTTGCCTGAGCCCTATACGTAACCCGTAAAGTCCACCCATATGTTGTAGTAAGATACCCAACTCATTCTAATATGGCTTCCTGGAATGGGTCTGATTCGGCAATAATATGCTTGTCATAATATTTTGCAAAAGTGGTTTGTCTTGACCACTCCGCTTTCACCATAATACATGTTGCTGGGACAGCTATAGCCTTGGCTTTCGACGCCGCGGCTGGCCGAACACTGCCAGCTGTAATTTGGCAGTGTCTACCCCTGACATGTGAAGCATGTTCTTGATCCAACGTGTGATGGTGTCTTTTGAGACAGGTTTGTGTGGTTTGATATAGCTGATGAGTAGGTTATCCACCTTGTGTTTGGTGATCTGTCTGAGTTCCTCTGTCTGTTTGATGTAGGTTAGCAAAGTTTTACATACACACAAGCTGGCATCTCTAGAATAAGCCTGAAACTTCACTCTTTCAATGTTATAGTTAGGTCTGCATTGTTTAATGTTTCCCCCAACTGAACAGAAATGTAATCATCCCCTGTGCTAATGCCTGTTAGCACCAACAAGTGTAAAGTTTGGACTCTCGCCACTTGTGTAAGTGCCATCAACATCACAAGCTTCAGGGTTAGTTCTTTGAGGGACAAGTTTTGTAATATGTACTTAGATCTAAGTTCCTGTAGTACTGGTGTAACATCCCAGGTTTCCCTGTACCTGGGTTTAGTTGGTCTTAGGTTGAACACCCCTCTCATGAATCTGTTAACCAGCAGGTGATTCCCCGCTCTACAGCCATTCACCACAATGCCTAGGGAAGAGAGAGCACCCCTGGCTGTGTTGAGGCATTCATACCCCACTCTCCCGTGGAAGGTTTCCGTCAAAAAGTTGATGTTGGATACAGTGGGATCAAGGGGATTGATGTCCCACCTATCACAAAATTGCATCCATCTTCTGATGTGTGGCCTGTATTGTTTCACTGTCCCGGGTTTCCAGGAGGCCAGGATGATGTCTGCACCCTCTGCAGATATGCTCCGTTCTCCGAGTGTCTCCCGGACAGTAGGCATGCCATAAGTCGCGTGTGCTTCATTATTGGGTGCATCTCCGCTGAGGAAGGGTGCGTCAGTACGTCCTTCCTTCTCATAATTATGCGGGAGTGATCGACCAACATCCTGAGTATCATGCCCATCCATGGCTGCGACAGCCACAGGGGTACAACCATCCACCCCTTGGCCCTTTCTGCACGCGTCTTTTGCAGGCACCTAGTGATTAAAGAGAATGGGGGAAAAATGTAACAGAGGTCAAATATCATCCATTTAATTGAAAAAGCATCGAAGTAAGCTGCCTCTGGGTCTGGCTTCCATGAACAGAAATAGGCCACTTGGTTGTTAAGTCTTTAAGTCTAGATGCAAACAGATCAGTGGAAGGGGTGCCAAAATCTGACATAGGTCTTGGAAAATGAGTTCATTCAGCTTCCATTCGTGCCTGTCGTTGACTCTACGAGATGCAATGTCCGCCATAACGTTGTCTTTTCCTGGTATGTGTGAACACGTGACCCATGCATTATTAGCTACACACCATTCCCAAATTGAAGTAGATATCATTACAAATTAGTGACTTTGTACCTCCCATTTCATTTATATATGTCATGGCCGTAGTATTGTCGCAGAAAACTTTGATGTGCTTCCCACAGAGCTCAAGTCTGAAAGTCAGTATTGTTAGGAGGATTGCTTTGAGCTCAAGAGCATTGATGTGTAATTGTTTCTCCTCTGTTGACCAAAAACCACTAGTGGTCTGCTGATTTAAGTGACCGCCCCAGCCTGTACCAGATGCATCCGTGTACGTACAGGTCAATATCTGTGCCTGCTCTGCATAGTTGCCTGTCCTGTGTTGAAATATTATTTAAACACCAAGTTAGATCAGCTTTCATCTCATTAGTGATAGTCATCCTCCTGCTAAAGTTTCCTTTCTCCTTCTGCAAAGCTGCAATCTTCGCAGTTTCCAACTTCCTGTAGTGCAGTTTTCCCAACTCCACTGCTGGGGTGGCAGCCACCAGGAGGCCAGTGACCCTAGCCACTTCCCTGATTTTGACTCTCTGCTTGCCCAGGAGTTCCTTACAGCTTTGAGTTATCTTCTCTACCCTGCGTTCCGGCAAGGAAATTCTCATACTGTTGGTATCAATGATATTGCCCAAGTACTCAAGGCGTTGTGTTGGGGCCAGGACTGACTTGTCTTCATTAATGCAGAAACCCAGTTTCCTCAACAAATTGATTGTATCTTGTATGCAAGCCAAGCATCCCTGCATGTATCATCTATAAAGCTGGTAATACTGTAACCCTTCTCAGAGTTGCAAAACAGGGTTCATCAGTTTTGTGAAAAGTCTTGGACCCTCTGAAATACCATTTGGAAGACAAGTGAGCTGGTAAACTGTACCTTGCCATTTAAAACAAAAGAATCTCTGTTGTTCCTCTGCAATCTTTACCGAGCAATATGCACGTCTCAGATCTACTGAAGCCAAATAGTCTCCTGCATTGATAAGGTTAATGGCTTGCTCAAAATTCTCCATTTTAAAGTGTATGTATGGGATATGGATGTTTAATTCTTTCAAATTGAGCACCAACCTAAATTCACCGTTCTTCTTCTCCCTTAAAAAAAATGGGAGAAATAATTTGATCCGCCTTCCTCTGCATAACCTTAATCACCCTGAGCCTTAAGAGTTTGGTAATCTCACAAATAATTTGTTTTCCTACCTTATTAAATTGATATTCTAATTCACTTAAGAATAAATGGTCAATGTCCTCAACTTTGATATCAAGGTGGCAATGTTGTACAATATCCAAAATAATTGGGTCAGTAGTAATGCTACGCCACTCATGTGCAAAGTAATGCAGTCTACCCGCTTTGAAGCTGTTACTGGCCTCTGCTATTGCCTGGGCCTGTAGTGTGTGCGGCCCCTGGCGTTTTTTGAGTCAGTGTCATGACGTGCAGAGGTTGGTCGTTGACTACCCCTGGAGGCCGACTTGTGCAGTCCACAAGGCTGGAATCTGGAGGAGAACCCCCTGTGCGAGGTCCTTCCCCAAAAACCTCTCGTCCTTCCTCCAGCGTATCTCCACGTAGCAGGTGGTTTCTTGGCTGTGATTTTGTGTTTCAGTTTCTCTGACTCTTCAATGTGCTTAGCGGACTGTGAGACGTCATCCCCAAACAAGAATTGGGTCATTGGCACCTTGTCTGAACAGAGGTGCGAGTACTTTTTGTTGATCTCCCGCTTCATCACTAAATGCCGTGGTGGTGGCATGGGGAAGTGTATCTCATGTGGAGGCTCCTCTCAGCAGAGGGCAGCTTGAAGATGTAAAATTTACAGTTTGATGACTAGGAGATACCACTTGAATCAAAGTAAGTGAGTTAGTTACCTGCTAAGCTCCTGAGTCATTATGAGAATAACTAAACTGAAGGTGAGGGTATGAAGATGTTCTCACTATGAAGTGTGGCATCAGAGAGAGAGAGCATGCTAGTGAGCTACGTCAGCAGGTGCCACGCCATCAGTTGAACCACTGATAATATTCAAAACACTCTTCATTACACTTCTAATTATTCTGTGGTATTGAATTACTACCACTTTTTTCTAATTCTAAATGAATATCACTAAATTAATGATAATAAAAGGTAATATGCAATATATACAAAGTGGAATAATTTCCACAGCTAGGGCCTGGCAAAATATGAGGCATTGCCTCAAGTGATCTCACAACCCCCTGGATTAGATTTCTTCAGGGTGACATAGTGCTTGGTGAGTGTGGTGGTGGAGGTGCTTGGTGAGTATGCAGTTGGGGGCTTGGAGTTGATGGAGTGATAGGATTTCCTTCCCCCTGCTTTCACTTGTTCAATTCTATTTTCACCTTAACTTAAAGCAGCTGACATGGTGGAGGTAGTGGTGGTAGTGGTAGAAGAGCCTAAGATAGGGTTTATAAAATTGTCCTTCCCTGCACCTGCCTCTCCACTTCGCTCATTTCTTTCTTCTCCTCTGAGTAATACAATCAGTAACTCCATCGCTAAATGAGAGCCTCCTTTTGCTACGGAAAATACCTCCTCTCTGGCAGGAGGGGCATGTGTGTCAATCCCATCATCTGAAAAGGATGCACTGTTTCCATTAAGCCCCTCGCACACATTCATGGTCACGGTCCTGATCATCCCCAATTTTCTGCCAGTGGCAGAAAATTGGCCTGATCGGTGGTAAGATCAGGGATGGTTGGCGGCAAGCTGCCATGCATCACTGGTTTATTTTGATGACCGTAGATGCCATTGACCACCACCAGTCAAATTAAAAATGTTAAAAAATATCAGGGATGCTCCCGGTTGACTGGCAGTCTCAGAAAAAAACTGATTGATCGGTGGTACACCTGCGATTGCTGGCAGACATCCGGCAGCAACTGGGGGTAAACCACAGGCAGGTGGCAGTAGGCCAGCTGTGGACCACTGGAAAGCTACGTCAACACCTTTGTGTGACCTAGAGATCAGCAAGGTGTGACCTGTGATTAGACAGATTAACCCTTTCAGTACGTTGACACCGACGTTGGCGTCACCGTATGGAAAGGGTTAGTCCTCTTCTAAACCTCTTTATCCTTTTCCATTTCCTCTTAATCCTCTTCTAAACCTCTTAGGATCAAATGGAAGAGGATTAAGAGGTTTAGAAGATGATTAATCCTCTTCCATTTCCTCTTAACCCTTTCAATACTGTGACGCCAACGTCTGCATCACCGTATTGAAAGGGTTAAGTGATTAGGCCCCGTAAAAATTATGTAATGTGACTGTTCAATATATCCTGGAACATGCCCCTGTCCATGTGCTTGCCTGCTGGATCCTCAGCCTCTTATTTCTTCATGAGGGTATCTAGCATACCAACATGACCTCTTCTCTGCATCCATATTCTCACCCACGTTGCCTTATGTCGCTTCTATATTCTTTCAATTGTCATTTTCCAGTAGGTATACAAGCAACAACAAAATCTGGATTCTGTCCACGTCCAATTTAACCCTTGGAGTATGGGTGGCAATATATTTCTCTGGATGGTGTGCATGGGGAAAATTTAGACATTTAAAAGAGGTGGAAATGGTGTCTTTCTTCTTTGCAATAATTGTATATTCATCTAGTATATGTGGTGGTGTAATAAAACTTCTCTCCTAATAATAAAATAGTTATGACAGCCGAAAATATTGCGCATTTTCTCGTGGCCGTGACGTGTTGCGTTGAAGCACCACACACACACACACACACACACACACACACACACACACACACACACACACACACACACACACACACACACACACACACACACACTCTCTCTCTCTCTCTCTCTCTCTCTCTCTCTCTCTCTCCCCCTACTTGCTCCTCCCTCCTCTGTCAATGTCACTACCATAGCAGTCATCAGAGTCACTGTCACTTTGATTCGCCCGCGCTCTACTTCCGCCCGGAGCAGAGGAACTGCTTGATGCGTCACGAGACATGCCAGATGTATTCCGAACAAAAGTGGAAAATGATCTGTGGCC
Organism: Eriocheir sinensis; assembly: GCF_024679095.1. NCBI lineage: Eukaryota > Metazoa > Arthropoda > Malacostraca > Decapoda > Varunidae > Eriocheir > Eriocheir sinensis. The sequence goes on from NC_066554.1 coordinate 12,594,585, forward strand.
TTTGGTATGGCGCGCGCTGAGACAAATGAGAGTGTGTACAGATGCCAGATGCCTCCACCATTCTTCTGAGTCAAGAACTGGCGGTATATTTGAAACGTAGGGAGCGTAGAGTGTGGTAGCGCACTTATATATACGATCGCCGTAATGTAAGGGTTAAGGAGTTCAATCCCACGTTCACGAGAGCTGAGGAAAGTAATGGCGATGTCAAACACAGGAATGATTGAAAACACCTGAGGGACATTTATTATACATACCCTATCCACCAGGTGTAGTAACAACCGTGTTTGATTGCCAATGTGTCGCAGGCATTTTGCACTGCATAATGTCACCTGTTTACTGCACCTGTTTACTGCAGGCAGATAGGAGGCAGAGCTGCATAATATGCAGGTCTGCCGCCTATCTGACCTACCGCAGACTGACCTGCAGTTGTCGTAGATCAGTCGCCGGTCATAGGAGGTGAAATTGAAAGTTGTACATGGTCGTTGGATTTTAGGTGGTGAGCAGCTGGTCCACCTGCGGTGCACAGGCGGAAAACTGCAGGTGCAATGCCGGTCAAATGACCAATCGTGAATATTACTGATCTTGCCGGCAGGCTGGCCACTATTTGCAGATTGGGGATGATTGGGACCGTGACCGTGAATGTGTGAGAGGGCTTTACTGACCGATGACTGATGATGAGCATTGCTCATCATCAGTCATCGATTGAGCAACTGCTTGGGAACCTGTGCGAGGCAGTGTTGCCAGTGCCAGAGCAGGGCTACCTTACTACTGCTTCTGAATTCCTATTCTATCTATATATCTCTACCACCCTGCTCTCTCACAGGAACTTTCCTCCAGGGGGTGGCCATGGCAGAAGTGTCTCCATCTCTCCCTGTTCTGGCACTCCCTCTTAGCACACTCAATCCTGCTACTTCCAACTCTCTCACTTCAATACTCTTTCACCCTATCCATTATCCATTTCACCGGTGGTGTTCCCTCATACACTTTCTCCACAAATTCATTTTCTTCATTCCCATCACTTGTCCAAACTATCTCAGCGCACCACGCTTCACCCATTTGACCACTCCACAGTCCACTCCTATCGCTGTCACACCCATACCAAACCTCTCATACACGCTTTCATTACTTTCTCCATCCCATCCTGAAATACCATGTGCACCATGTGTTATATAACTCATTTCCACTGCACATATTCTCAATTGGTGTGCTGCATTACATGCCTATGTCTCTGATGCATACCACAGAGTTGGCATTCCCCTCTTTACCTCCACGCTCACACTTCTTCCTCTCGTAACTTTATCTAACGTACCTACCACAGTACCTGTCTGGCCTCACTGCTCTTTCCCTTACTTCACCTTCCATACTTCCATGCTTACATAAAACTGTCCCTAGATATTTAAACTCAGTCACCTTCTCCATTCTTTCTTCCCCCAGCCTTATCCTACATTTCATTGTTCTCTCTACTTTAACTCTGTACGGCTTTGCAAAATCAATGGTCTGCTCTCTTGCCCTCTCAAATACCATAACCTTACTCTTTCCAGCATTCATTTTCAGCTTTCTCCTCTTACACATACTGTCAAGTTCATTCACTATCCTCGGCAGTACCCCCTCATTCTCTGCCAACAAGAAGTCCTAACACAGTTTATTCACTTTCTCGCTTCTTTTGCTTATTTTTCTGTCAGAACTTTTTTTTTTTTTTTTACGTCTTGGCCTATTGCGCCGGTAGGCTTCTTCCCGGTGGATCCTGATGGTTGGTCCAAGGCTTCTTCCCGGCGGGGCCTGATGGTCGGCCCAGCCCGTTCTGGCGCAGGCGAGTGTTTATAGTGGCGCCATCTTGCATTGGCTCATGCTGCCCTCCCGGAGCTCATCTTTAATCCTAGAATCTAGAGTCCGGGTTGATGGTGGTCTTCTGGACAGCTTGGGAGTAGTTTTAAGCCACTCGGCGGCAGCTGAAAAATCCCAGCTTGGTGGCACCGGTCGGGGATTGAACCCGCGTCCTCCTGAACGCGGGGCCGTCTCGCTATCTGTTCAGCCACCGCCTCCCCATACACTGCCAATATGTTTATGAATATATTTCATATATGATAGAAGCCGTCTTATATGTCGGGGTATTGGAGAAGACTAGCAGGAGCATCATTTCTGTTACCCAATAGGCTTGTAATACCAGATGCTATATTCAACATGAGACTATGCTAGCTACTTACAAAAAATTAAAGGTATACAAGCCTTGACAAATTTCTGGTAGCTATGTGAAATGAAAAGGTTTAGGGCTACAGCAGTCACCAAAGCTGGCGCCTGAAAGATGTAGAGCAGTTTATGGGTTGATAACAATTTTCAAAATCAACAGGCCATTTCTCTCAAGGGAGAGTTAGTAATGTGAAAGATATGAGTTTCCAATAGTTTTTGTTTATTTCAAAATAATTTGTGTATCCCACCACCACGTGGTTCTTATTGTTTTTATGATTTTCATATATCACATGGTGCATTGCAGGCTGGCAGCTATTCACCACACTGAATCAACACTGGTTATTATTTTAGTTAAAAGTTATTGTTTAATTTTGGGCACTATGAAGACATCAAATGGATTTAGTAATATTCAGGTTTTGAACAAAATGGAAGATATTAGAAAAGAATATGATATTCTCTGTGCCTCAACAGGTAAAGGAATTCGAGGTTCTGTAAAGGGCCTTGGCTTACGAGAGAAGGAACTGCAGGAGCTGGAAGCAGAAGACTTGGAGAACATGACTGAGGCCTCTCTTGACAGCTTCAATCAGGAGGCTGCCAACATTGAAGGGTAAGATAGGAAAACATTATCCTACTGCTGAATGGACTTGAAGTCGAATAAAAATGGCAGATGTGGACGGTAGCAGTCTTTCCATAGTTTGAATTGGATCATTTCTTACATTTATTCATTCTTTCATCTATGATGCCTGCTCCTAGGAGCTCCCGCTAGGGGATGGCCATGACAGAAGAGTTTCCATCTCTCTCTATCCAGACACTCTCCTTGCCCACTCAAAGTTTCTCAAGGATCTTTTCCCCCCTCTCCCTGACATACTCCTGCACCCTATCCCTCCATTTCACTGGAGGTCGTCCTCTAGCATTCCCTCCCTCTATCTCACTCACATACATCCTCCTGGTCATCTTACTCTCCTCCATTCGCTCCTTGTGGCCAAACCACTTTAAAGTCTGTCGCTGCACTTCTTCCACCACTCCACACTTCTTCCCTTCACCCCTGTGACACATTCCAAAACGCTCGTACACACTTTCATTACTCATTCCATCCATTCTACTCACACCACAAGCACTCCTCAAATAACTCATTTCCACTGCCTGCACTCTAGACCTCTGACTGTCATTCCAGGCCCACGTTTCACTTGCATATGTGAGGGTTGGTACTATTATTGTATTTCTCAAATCCCTCTTTACCTCCATGCTCACACTTCTGCCATTCATGATTCGTCCCAAAGACCCAACCACCCTTCTTCCTTGCAATGCCCTTTCTCTTATCTCTCCTTCTGTACCACCATGCTTACATATAACTGATCCAAGGTACTCAAACTCATTAACCTTCTCCATTTCTTCACCATTCAAAATTTCTTGCATGGGGTCCCTAAAGTTTGGTAGTGATTCATTCCGGAGTCAAACAGTTTTCTCATCACCTTGACTTGCATAACTTTAAGACATCTTACTATCTGCTTCATTGATTTAACCCATTCGTGGTTACCTTTGTTACAATGTGTGTAGGGTGATGTGGGGGTATACCGACCTAGGGGTGTAGCGAACAGGTGTCATAATATCCCCTAAATAATAATAAAATAGTTAGCCCAATAATTTAAAAGAAGAAAATGGAAGCCTCAAGATGACGGCAGACTTTTGTTAACCACGCAGTCGTCAGACCGTCAGGTGAATTTTAGATTTTTCGATGCTTGATGTTATACTTCACGTTTCTCATATATAGTGTTTCATGACTGCGAAAGTGTGCTGATTCCAGTGGTATGACTGTTATTAGTGACAACTATGTATCTACCATGATATCTGCTGAAAAATTATGCAGTCCAGCCATTTCTTGGTTCCTCGTGGCTGGCTACATTACGTAAGTACATCGAGGGTATCTGGAACAGGGGTATATCGAACAGTTCGGTATACTCCCTATTTAAATCCCATTTAAATGCCCACTCATCCCAAACAAAAACCATGTATCCAAACACTATAAAATGTACTTGGTTTTATACAAGCCTCCAATACATACTACCTGGTATGCAATATGAAATTGTTTGTGAATTCATTACAATCTAGTTTAATTTGTTGTGATTGAATATTCTTAGTTCATTTGCTTTCAATATTTTATTTGAGGATAACATTTAAAACAATATTCTGATTCATTATATTAGTAAAAATGGTGGTGTTTGGATCACCCCTTTACCAAGTTTGGAACACCCCCTATAGTGGGGGTGATCCGGACAGTCGTACCCCTCTGAAAAAACCTTAACTGTCAACCGTGTATATTTCTTACAGTTTTGAAAAAAATCACCAAGATAGCCTTGTACCAGAGGTATATTTTCCTACCAATGTTTTTCAATAGAGTTGTTTTTCTGATTTTTAATAAATATTTTTCCCTTAGTAGTTCGGATTACCCCCACCTCACCCTACTCCCCCTGGTCACGAAAAATGGAAAACAAAATTTTCGGCCTAATGAACCCAAAAATATCTCCACATAAAGAAAATAACATGGAAATTTCCTCCTTACCTTTTCTTAAATGCCCCGCCGGCATTTAACTGTCACCTGTGGTGCGGTGTGCCAGACACCACTGAGATATTATTTTCAACTCTTCCTCTAACAATTGTTTCTCTTTTGCACAACACTACATTCTTATGATATTGTATCACTATAAGAACACAACTAGTCTCAAAATAGTAATTATGAACGGGAAACATAAAAAAGGAAATGTGGCATAACAATTGTTTCCTTTTGTACAACACTACATTCTTATGATAGTGTATGACTAGGCTATAAGAACACAGTTTGTCTCAAAATAGGCTAGTTATTCTGAGCAGGAAACATAAAAAGGAAATGTGGCATAACACGTGACCTTCAGGATCGGCGGGAAGGCGTCTGTCTGGCTGGAGTGAGACCACGGGCGGGTGGGGGAGTCACTCTTGGACGAGGCGCATTGCTTTCATCTTCGCTTGATGAACTCCAGCGTCTTGCCATCTTCGTTCTGCCACCACGTGGTGGATATAACCACCTAGAGGTGGAAGGAGGTGGAGAGGATAGTTGAGTAGGTGATGGTCCAGAGCATATGTTTGAGGAGTAGTCAGCTGCTGCTGTGTCTGCTGGATAATATTCAGATCCACTTGCTGATTGGGTTTTTTCACTTTCTTGAAAAACATAATCTTCATCTTTATCACTATCATCTATTGTAGATTCACTGTCAGTATCACCCTCCTCTTCATTGAAATGAAGCTGAATTTGCTCATCAGTGAGAGCGCCGAGTCGACGTCTACGTGCCATACTGTATAAGCATGCTCTGAACCAATAAAACTGCCGCGCATAAAGTCATCACTTGAGAAAAGATGCCTGACACTTCAATAAACCTAATTATAAACCGCTAGAGGCATTTAATTCACGTGGAAAAAACTAATAATAAAACGTCATATGATGTGGTTGACCAGAGGGAGTAACAACATTAACACGTCAGGTGACGTGGTTGACCATGAACGGGTTAAATATCACCATTCCCAAGGACAGGTGAATACTGGTCTGAGTAAATATGCATTTTTCTTCAGGCAAACCTCTGAAGTGCCTCTTTTTATCCTTAATTTTTTAATGAAAAAATTTCTTAAGAGATCTGTGCAGGGAAAATAATGCCTTAAACTGAAAAAGGCATCTAATATTCAGTGAAAAATATAAAACTTATCTTGAAAATGAGCCCCACCTGCCTCTCACTGAACCCTAATGATTATCAGTCAAAAAGATGAATATAACACAAGTCACCCATAGACTACTTCATGCCAAACCATTATCCCAAAACAGCCCGACATGAAAAATATATGTATTATATTTTGAGACACCTCCTCTGCAATAATTAACTCAGCAGATGGGCCCCCCTAAAAAAACATTACATTGGCAACCCGTGAGAACTTGCCTTGGGTCAGGTTCTCACTATGGCCGTCAATGTTAATGATGTCACCAAGATCCCAGGACAGGTGAATACTGGTCTGAGTAAATATGCATTTTCTTCAGGCAAACCTCTGAAGTGCCTCTTTTATCCTTAATTTTTAATGAAAAATTTCTTAAGAGATCTGTGCAGGAAAATAATGCCTTAAACTGAAAAGGCATCTAATATTCAGTGAAAAATATAAAACTTATCTTGAAAATGAGCCCCACCTGCCTCTCACTGAACCCTAATGATTATCAGTCAAAAAGATGAATATAACACAAGTCACCCATAGACTACTTCATGCCAAACCATTATCCCAAAACAGCCCGACATGAAAAATATATGTATTATATTTTGAGACACCTCCTCTGCAATAATTAACTCAGCAGATGGGCCCCCCTAAAAACATTACATTGAGAACTTGCCTTGGGTCAGGTTCTCACTATGGCCGTCAATGTTAATGATGTCACGAAGATCCCCGTATGAGCGACGACAGTGGGACTCGTGCGTCATTTCATCCTCCGTTGACTGTGATGTCGAACGGCGAGAGCTGAAATCAAGTTAACTTTTTCGTCGGTGATGGCGGTGGTGGTAACCATCCAGCAATGTTGGATATTCTAGATATCATGATAATGTGAAATGGAAATACAGTGGAACTTTGGTTCACAAACAAATTGGTTCACAAACGAATTTTCCGAACAAAAGCCTTAAGCCTTGAACGAATGGTGTCTCGAGCTATGAACATGCAAGCCGGCAACATCGTGGGGCGACGGAGCTGGAACATCGGCGCGAGATATTTTCATGTTGCCAGATTTTAGCTATTTCTGGCTAGATTTAAGCAAATTTAGCTGACTTCCCAGATAGCCGAGATGGAAACCCACAATGTTTAGTCACTTTTCAGCCGATGTTTGGCAATAAAGAAAACACGGGGAGGTAGTGGCTGAGTGGTTAGTGTGCCAGTGTGGCGTCAAGTCTCGTCCCTTGATTTAGTATATCTGCTTTGTTTACATACACAGGGGTGGGTGAATTTCGGCACAGTACCATGTCTGTTGTCGACTGCTTGCCATACAAGGGGTGCAGGTTATCTCAGTCATCACATTTACTGACATACAAGGGGTGTAGGTTATCTCATTTATCACATTTACTTGCATGCAAGGGGTGCAGGAACAAACTTTCATATTTCAAGCATTTTTATAAATCAAAACATGTCATCATTTACTTTTATAAAAAAACTTGGGTGGGACAATGTGGGTAAATGTGATAAATAAAACCTGCACCCCTTGTATGTCGGTACATCTGATAAATGAGACAACCTGCACCACTTGTATGTCGGTACATCTGATAAATGAGACAACCTGCACCACTTGTATGTCGGTACATCTGATAAATGAGACAACCTGCACCACTTGTATGTCGGTACATCTGATAAATGAGACAACCTGCACCACTTGTATGTTGGTACATCTGATAAATGAGACAACCTGCACCACTTGTATGTCGGTACATCTGATAAATGAGACAACCTGCACCACTTGTATGTTGGTACATCTGATAAATGAGACAACCTGCACCACTTGTATGTTGGTACATCTGATAAATGAGACAACCTGCACCACTTGTATGTTGGTACATCTGATAAATGAGACAACCTGCACCACTTGTATGTTGGTACATCTGATAAATGAGACAACCTGCACCACTTGTATGTTGGTACATCTGATAAATGAGACAACCTGCACCACTTGTATGTTGGTACATCTGATAAATGAGACAACCTGCACCACTTGTATGTTGGTACATCTGATAAATGAGACAACCTGCACCACTTGTATGTTGGTACATCTGATAAATGAGACAACCTGCACCACTTGTATGTTGGTACATCTGATAAATGAGACAACCTGCACCACTTGTATGTTGGTACATCTGATAAATGAGACAACCTGCACCACTTGTATGTTGGTACATCTGATAAATGAGACAACCTGCACCACTTGTATGTTGGTACATCTGATAAATGAGACAACCTGCACCACTTGTATGACAAGCAGTCGACAATAGACACGATACCATGCCGAAATTCACCCACCCCTGTGTGTGTGTAAACAAAGTGGACGGACTAAAACAAGGGGCTGAGACTTGACACCACACCGGCACGCTAACCATTCAGCCACTGCCTCCCCGTATTTTCTTTATTGCCAAACATCGGCTAAAAAATGACTAAACATTGTGGGTTTCTGGCTGCATTTTTAAAATTCAAAGCATATGTCATCATTTACAGTCACCTCTCGATTAACGCGAGGGTTACGTTCCTGGAGATGTCGCGTTATTAAAAATTGTGTTATTTAAACATAATTTCCCCATAGGAAACAATGGTAATAGGGGGGTTACATTCCTGGACACTGGGAAAGTCTGCCTATTTTGGGGATTTTGTTACTCTAACCTTAAAAAAAACATTATTAATACATTAGTAGGTCACGGAAACAACAAAACACATGTTCTCATTTTATTCAAATTTGTTCTTCACCTGCGTCGGCCACCGTCCCTCCTCACCCCGCGCTGATTAAATCACTGATACCGATTGACTGATTGAGTCCGATTCACTGTAAAAAAAAAACTTTTCTGTGAGCATGCTGCGCTGCAAATGTGTTCGATAGTTTTCTAAGTATACATAAAAAATACCGCAGGATTTTTTAGTACGGTCCGCGGTAGTGTGGTATTTTCAGAAAGTTTGCGGTGGTGTGGTACCTTTTTTGTGATGCGGTACTACCGCACTAAGTGCCGCACTTGCCCACCTCTGCCTTCAATACATGTTTTTTGATGGTTTCTACTTTGTGAATTTGCACTCTGTGATGCTATCTGTCCACCATATTCTTGCAAAGTAGGAAAACCAGTTCTCATGCAGTGGATCAGTATATTTACTGACTACTGAGCTGTCAGCAAGTTGAGCAGACTCGGTGCAGCCAGTTGATATGTGTAACACTTATCCCACAGGTGCTACAGGGAAAAAAAAGGTAAATTTGGGCCCCATATTTTTGCCATCATTTTGAGGGTGCCGTTGTTTTGAATGCCGGTAAATGAGGTTCTACTGTAATAACTTCAGTAATATGCGGGGCACACACAGGATTCTCTGTCATGGAAGCAGTAACTATTCCACGGGAAATCGGAAAAGTACAACCGTAGGTCGTCCCATTGAGCTGAAGTGAAATGACCAAATCACTCCCTCTTCGGTGGGTCCAGAGGCTGTTCAGGAGAGATGGGACAGAATGCGGAGATAGGTTATGATTGGAGGAGTGGAATGGAGAGAACAGTTTAATAGAATAAACTGAAGGATTGGAGGTCATGAAGAGGTCTAGAATGTTGGTTGTGTCTTCAAGGTGATGGGAATACATGTTGGGTGCTGAACCAACTGCTATAGATCGTTGAGGAGAGCAAAGCTCTAGGCTTGTTCACCAGGCTGGTCAGTGAAAGAGGATGAAAGCCAAAGCTGGTGGTGAACATTGAAATCTAAGAAGAAAATTTCAGTGAAGAGAGAGTGAGTCAAGATGTGTTCCACTTTAGAGTTGAAATAGCCAAAGAATTTTACATAGTTGCAGCTGTTTCCTTGTTAGATTTATTATCTCTAACTAGTGCACATATGGCTTCAATCTGGGGTTCTTTGAGAAGCTTTCTTGGCCCCATAGTAGTGTATGTGAAGGGGGTGGAATGGTGAGGGGGGTGGTCAAAAGGAGCTCTATATGGGGTGATTGATGAGCATACATCTACCCTCTGGGACAGGCTGATAGACACTGGCCTTGAGGTGGCTTTGGACTGAGTGAGGGCTCTCATCAGATTATAGGAAGATAGAGGGGTTAAAATGAATTTGGTGGAGGTGGATGGCGCACTGCTTTCAGCACCATTCACCACTGTCAGCAGCATATATGGTCAGAATATAAGACACTTGCCAAAAATCCAAGGAGATGCAATTATATAAAACTTTTTTTTTTTTTCTCAAATACTATTGGCTAGATCTGAATAAAACTTATGGCTTGGTCTTTTTATTTCCCTAAGTAAAGCCCATAAAATTTGTAGCAAAGATTCACCAGTAATTTAGATTTGAGGTATGTGGTTCCTTTAAAGAGAAAGAAAGGTACACATAGGGATGATACCAATGTGTGGTAAGGTGGATTTCTTAAAATCTAGCCTTGCAAACATTTCAGAGAGAGAGAGAGAGAGAGAGAGATAGATAGAGAGAGAGAGAGAGAGAGAGAGAGAGAGAGAGAAATTTATACATATATGACATAATTTACAAATAAATTGAGCAAAAAATCAGCGAAGTTAACCCCTTAACGACGCCACTGCCGCTGGCGTCATATATTTTTTTCTGACGTGGGCGACGAGCATGACGTTAGCGCCGGAGAGCAAGAAGCTCTCTGGAAATTGCATGGTGTGCGTAACTATGTATATGTTAATGCTAAGTGACTAACTGGCACCTGTTTTGCCCCTTAGACGACTCCATGCTAAAAATAGCCTACAGTTCCTGCCTACGCATCATGGCGTCTGCGCAGCGATTATGTTCCCTCAGCCGATCTGTTTCAGTGGTCTTCCTGTAGTTTCTGCTTGTCGTGTGTGTGCTGGTACTCTTGACACCTCCATTGATATACATGATGTTCTAGATGAACCAATATCTTGTTTACAGGAGTGTTCAGGGAAGTGGGAAGCAAAAGTTGGAATTTGGGGAATCATGGAATTCCAGGTCAGTCCAAATCATAATCTGATTTCACAGTTGAGTTATACAGATGTTTTTCTACAACTTTTATTCAGTGAGATTCATTCCAGAATAAAAAACTACAACAATTATTTTTTTGAGTTTCACTGCAACTTTGGCTCTCTGTGGGCAGTAAATTTCCAGGTCAAAGATTATAAACTATATTTTTCAGACGCCACCGCGATAAAATGAGCGACTTTTATTCAATAAATTTTCCTGTACGTCGCACCAGTAAAAAGGAATTTTGGGGAATCATGGAATTCCAGGTCAGTCCAAATCATAATCTGATTTCACAGTTGAGTTATACAGATAATTTTCTACAACTTTTATTCAATGAGATTCATTTCAGAATGAAAAACTACAAAAATTTACCAAAATTATTAATTGAGTTTCACCACAACTTTGGCTCTCTGCAGGGAGTAAATTTCCTGGTCAAAGATTATAAACCATATTTTTCAGACTCCATTATGATAAGATGAGCAACTTTTCTTCAATAATTTTTTCTGTACATCGCACCAGTAAAAAGTTGTAATTTTTCAGGAATCTTGGAACGGCAGCCAGATGCGACAACCTAGAAAGAAACATATTTCACTGCAGGGTGCACCAGAATATTTTCTATAAAACATCTCTTATGACTTTTTCTGTTTCAAAGTGTATTTTTCGATGACTTTTGCGTTATAGGGGATCACTCAAGAAAAACTTTTGCGCTTCTGAGGGGTTGACCCTTGCAGTCTGCTAGGGGTCATTTTTGACCCATTGCTAATCTACCGGGGCTTATTATTCTTATCGTTGTGGACAGAGCCTTCATAATTCATGACTTTTCCTGACTTTATGTGAATGTTTCTTATATTCAGCTGATAAATGAAAATTCCCATTAGTTTTTTTGTAGTAGAAAAAGTAACATCCAGTCTGCTCGGGTCAACTTTGACCCTATATATTACGAGCATGTAATCATGGGAAATATCGCACACGAGGCAACAATGAATACAACAACAATAGGCAATGTGATAATGTCAATAATAATAATAATGGTAACAGTAATAAAAATAATAATAATAATAGTAATAATGATAATTATAATAATAATAATAATAATAATAATCAAAGAAATAATAATAATAATAATAATAATAATAATAATGATAATTATAATAATAATAATAATAATAATAATAATAATAATAATCAAAGAAATAATAATAATAATAATAATAATAATAATAGTAATAATTATACTAACAATAATAGTAATAATAATAATAATAATAATAATTATACTAACAATAATAATAATAATAATAATAATGATAATAATAATGATAATAATAATGATAAAGGTGTTGGTTGTATTACTGGTAGTAGTGGTGGTAGTTGTAGTGGTAGAAGCTGAAATAGTAGTAGTAGTAGTAGTAGTAGTAGTAGTAGTAGCATTGATAGTAGTAGTAGTACAGGTAACTCTCGATTTACGCGAGTATTGTGTCCTTGAAGAGGTCGCGTAAATCAAAAACAATGTAAATCAAACAAGAGGTAGGTTTCTATCGAAAAATAGATATTCACTTCATTCAGTGGAGAGAGAGAGAGAGAGAGAGAGAGAGAGAGAGAGAGAGAGAATACCCATATCACAGAGATATCCACTCAGGCACTCAGTCTCAGCCTCACTTGTGTGAGGAAGAAATGATCGAGGGACACCATGAGCGACTGGCTAGTATTGGTACCGGCAGGGCCCGTGAGAGGGGGGTGAAGCTGGTATCTTTACACCAGGGCCCGGTCTCAAAGGGGGCCCGGCCTCAAAGGGGGCCAGTCACCCGACCAGGAGGGAAAAAAATGGGAGAGTAAATGGAGAGAGAGAGAGAGAGAGAGAGAGAGAGAGAGAGAGAGAGAGAGAGAGAGAATACTAATATGCAAAACACACCATAAACATGATATGTATATATATAATAGAAGTTTCTACAGTTTATTATTACGAAATGTAATAACAAAATAAGTTGTTAACTGCAAGTCATAAATAAAGCTTCAATACGGCAAGATGAACAGAATTTACATCCTACCAGTGAACATTTATGGCTTTAAATTGGCTCTTAAAATTGGTCAAATTCTAAAATCCTGATCCCCCCAGCTGGATGGGCTCACTTCGCTCGCCAAATGGTAGGGGCCCAATGACACTCATAGTACCAGGGCCCAGTGATGGCTCTCCCTGGCCCTGGGTACCGGTACCGGTACCGTACCATATAGCTGGTACCGTACCATATAGCTGGTACCGTTAGTACCGGTACTGGTACCGGTACCTGCCCACCCTTATTGTTGAGTAGCGTGGCAGCGTGGGTACTGTATTGTTGTTCAAGTGGCGCGCGGGAAGAACTGAGCTCAGCTGTGTGGCCGCGGCGCCGTGTGAGTCCAGTTGCATGAGACATCTGGTGGCCACTCCATAAAATATTGTGTATAAGTGAAAAAAAACCTGTAAATTAAATATTTATTTGGATTTTGGACCCTGCGTTATTTAAAAAATGCGTAAACCAAACTCGTGTAAATCGAGAGTTACCTGTATTGGTAGTAGTAGTAGTGGTAGTAGTATTGATAGTAGTAGTAATAGTAGAATTAGTAGTAGTATTGGTAGTATAGTCTGGTAAATCTTAAGTGGCAGCTCTGACGTAGACAGCCCGCTAGACACTGGTGCTGTCTCCAACTGACCTCGCGTACCGTGCCTCTCACACCCTTCTCTCTCTCTCTCTCTCTCTCTCTCTCTCTCTCTCTCTCTCTCTCTCTCTCTCTCTCTCTCTCTCTCTCTCTCTCTCTCTATCACTCGATGCCAATCTTGAAATGTACAGCGTCTTAGGGCAGTCATTTAATAACAGCGACTCACTGATACTTGGAGACTTTAACCTCCCCCATATCGACTGGGCGACACTGTCGGGTACAGAAGGTGAGTCCCATAGAATGATCGAATTTCTAGAGAAAAATTATCTAAGCCAAATGGTTTCTGAACCAACTCGACAAAATAACATACTTGACCTTGTTATAGCGACCCAAGATAACCTAGTCAGTAATGTCTCGGTAGGAGAACACCTCGGTTCCTGCGATCACAAACTAGTGCGCGTTGACATTAGAGCTCAAACATCGGTGACTGAAAATAAAGTAAAGGTGCCCAATTTCAAAAGAGCCAACTTCGTAGCAATCCGACGAAAACTAATAGATATGCAACTATCAGATGACGGCAATGTAGAGGACGCCTGGCTAAGCTTTAAAAGTCACTTACTCACTCAGCAGGACACATTTGTCTCCTTGTGCGAGAAGCGAATTAACACTAATAAAAGTCCACCTTGGTTTAATAGCGAAATTAAACACTCAGTCAAGGAGAAAATTGTCTTACAGGTTAAAGAAAGAGCAAAGCACACCCGAAAACATTAGACTTTACAATGATGCCAGGCGACGAGTAAACAGATTAGTGCTTCAGGCAAAACGTAGATATGAAGAAAATATTGCAGCCAACTGTAAAAATAATCCGAAATCCTTCTTCAGTTACATAAACAACAGAAAGGCGATCAGAAGTGGAATTGAACCTTTAACAAACAGCGACGGTGCACTAGTGACTGACAGCCAACACGTTGCAAACCTATTAAACAATTACTTTTCCTCGGTGTTTAATAATAACAGTCCTCCCACCACCAACAACAACACCAGTACTAATGTAAATCCCGAGCATGCATTGTCTAACTTTTAAATAAAACCCGATGAAGCCCTTAAAGCCCTCAAATCACTTAAAACAAATAAAAGTCCTGGACCTGACAAAGTATATCCAACTCTGCTGAAAGAAACAAAGAGCAAAATACTCTCCCCCCTCACAACCGTATTCAATATGTCCTTGCGACAAGGCATCGTCCCTTCAGATTGGAAAAAGGCTAACGTGACACCGATTTTTAAGAAAGGAGACAAAAAAGTACCAGGTAATTACAGGCCCATTAGTCTAACTTCGGTTGTAGGTAAGCTACTTGAGGGCATAATTAGAGACAAAATTGTGAGTTACCTTGAAAGCCACTCATTAATTGGGGACTCACAACATGGCTTCCGGAATAAAAGATCCTGCCTATCAAATCTATTAACCTTTTATAACGACCTCTTCACTGTTTATGACGTAACCAAATCACTGGACGTAGTCTATCTTGATTTCCAGAAAGCGTTTGATAAAGTCCCGCATCATAAATTACTTTACAAATTAAAGCAAATAGGTATTGATGGTCAAGTAAACCAATGGATCGCGAATTGATTGAGCAACAGACAACAAAGAGTAGTGATTGACGGATTTAACTCAGAGTGGGCGCCGGTCACTAGTGGCGTCCCTCAGGGCTCGGTTCTTTTGCCCAGTGCTCTTCATTATTTACATCAACGACGTGGATGTTGGACTCAATAACCGCATTAGTAAATTTGCAGACGACACAAAGATTGGTAACTCGGTTCTCACTGACGAAGATAGGCAAAGCCTCCAAGAGGATTTGCACAAAATTTCAGCTTGGTCGGATAGATGGGAGATGCCCTTTAACGTAGACAAGTGCCAGGTCCTTCAAGTTGGAACGAGGAATAAGAAGTTCGATTACGAAATGCGCGGCGTTAAACTCAAAAGCGTTCAGTGCGTCAAGGACTTGGGGGTCAAAATCGCGTCAAACCTCAAATTCTCACAGCAATGCATCGATGCAGCAAATAAAGCGAACAGAATGTTGGGCTTCATTAAAAGAAACTTTTTATATAAGAATAAAGATGTAATACTCCCGCTCTACAACAGTTTAGTCAGACCCCTCTTGGAATATGCAGTACAGTTTTGGTCTCTCCACCATGCAAAGGATGTTGCTAAATTAGAAGGTGTTCAGCGTCGGGCAACGAAAATTATCCCTTCATGCGCAACAAATCCTCTGAAGAAAGGCTTTCCACCCTTAACATGTTCTCTCTTGAGAAACGTCGCCTCCGAGGAAAACTGATCGAATGTTTTAAAATACTTAATGGTTTCACGAATGTAGACAGATCAACATTGTTTATGATCGATGACACTTTGCGCACGAGGAACAATGGCGTAAAACTCAGATGTAGACAAGTAAATTCAGACTGCACCAAATTTTTCTTCACCAACGTTGTAGTGCGAGAATGGAATAAGCTTCCACCATCAGTGGTCCAGTGTAACACGATTGACTCCTTTAAAAATAAGCTTGACCGTCACTTCCTTCAACTTAATATCAACTAGAGTAGAAATGCAACGTTTTGGAGTCTTCTGATTAATCTAAAATCACTTAGGTTTAAGGACAGACCACCAAGTCTGGACCATGGGGTCTGTGTGGTCTGATTTTCTATGTAAATCTATGTAAATCTCTCTCTCTCTCTCTCTCTCTCTCTCTCTCTCTCTCTCTCTCTCTCTCTGTCTCTCTCTCTCTCTCACTCTAGTATAAAAACAAATATGGTTTTTATGATTGACTCTCTATCTGTGAGTGAATACAAAGAAATTTGTACAACACTTGGCAGAGTTGCCTCCGCGGCGTTGTCAGCTCAAGTCTGAGCCATGAGTCGTGCTCCTCTCAACCCAACGCATCGCAGTTGCCAGTTGCTCTGCCTGCTTTACTTATCGCATTTCTGCCATTTTTTAGTGTGTGTCTGCCATCTGCCATACAGTGTCAGCCATATGGCATAATTATGATAAAATATGGAGACTGTACCTATATATGGAATGCCAGGACCGTCAAGCAAATTCTGATGTGAGTCATACGCAGGTGAATGGTGAGGCTCCGCTGGGGATGGCCAGGGAGTGGGGAAGGAGTGGTCGCTAAGAACATTAAAATATTACACTTTGACCTTATTTCCACACCACCCAAGGGGTAAAGAGTCTTGGTGTGATTTTTTTAAAGAGGTTTATTATTAATATTAATATTATTATTATTATTATTATTATTATTATTATTATTATTACTATTATTATTATTATTATTATTATTATTATTATTATTACTATTATGCATTGTCGTGCACCATACTACCCGAATGAGAGTACACCCCCACTTTTCTCGCACACACACACACACACACACACACACACACACACACACACACAGACAGACAGACAGACAGACAGACAGAGAGAGAGAGGCACAGTGTGCGAGGTCAGTTTGAGACGTGGCAACAGGGTCTAGTGGGCTGTCTACGTCAGAGCCGCCACTTAAGATTTGCTGGACTATAGTATTAGTGGTAGTACTATGTATGGCGAAGAAGTGTCAATTTCTAAGCGCGAGTCAAATTTGACCCAAACAGACTGGATGTTGGTATAATCTAGGCAGACTGCAAGGGTTAAGAGATATCAAGATCATATAATGTGCTATAATGTTAATGCAAATTGTTTCAATAACACTCCTTGGAAATTTATGTATTTTTCAGGATAATTATTTAAAGAGAATGTGTGGCATGATATATTTCTTAAAATGTATCGAGAGAGAGAGAGAGAGAGAGAGAGAGAGAGAGAGAGAGAGAGAGAGAGAGAGAGAGAGAGTTTATATTTTACAGAATTTACAAAGAGATTGAACAAATTTCAGAGATGTCAAGAGATATCAAAATCATGTACGTCAAAAAACTATTCAACGCAAGTATTTCAAATCTCGGGGTCTTGAGGAGGAGAACCTGTTGACGTGGTCCATGAAGGAACAACTTAAATACCTCCATTCCACTGATCCTGATCGGTGGACACCTGAAGTTCTCTCAGATTCCTTTCCCATTTCTCCTGAAGGTGTTGCGGTGAGTTTAAAATAGTTTATGATACATCTAGCATTTTCTTCCTCGCGGAAAAACTGACCTGTTTAAAATTGTTAAGGCGCTGTTACACTAGCACATTTTCCGGCGATGTCTATGATTTCCGTCGTCGATTGTATGTTCCATCTTCCTTTTCCGACGTCCTGAGTCAGACGATCATGACCGTCTTCAAATGGAAAGTTGTCAACAACCTTTTTTAATCAAATCAGAATCCATATTGGGTGATGAGGAAATATTCAAAGTAAACCACTGTTTTTCATGAAAAGCAAGAATTCAACTATTTAATATAGGTAAAAATATTCAATAAAGCAATTACACATGTAGGTACCATTTATAATATAGTGTCATAAAAACATACAGTGTCTCATGTGACTAGACCTTGTTTACATGTGATACACTCCGTGTGTTTCTCTCACTTTGAAGACCCTGCAATAAATTATGGCTCACCCTCAGTGGACAAGACTCTCAGAAGAATTGCTTATTGAGAGCATAAGATATTTTATTAGTGAAAAAAAAAATCTGGAGTATATTTGTACAAATGTGCATTAGTACAGTTGCAATTCATAGAAAATTATTACTTACATTTGAGGAATGCAGTCAAGGCACTGAAGGAGGATGTGGCATCTGCAGAGAGCCTTCTTATACAACTAAAGAACACATTGCGGCTTTTCCTAACATCTTTCCGTGGACACTTCCTGCACCGTGCCATGTGAGAGCTGATATTGAACAACACCGCCTGCTCCATTGCTCCATTAGGACGCTGAACATCAATGGGGATGTTACAGACGGTGGATATGTAGGATTGCAAGGGGAACTGAGGTGAACCAGTTGTCCACAGGTACGTTCCTGTTGGTGTTGTGATAATTATGGTCTACGTAGTCAGCTCCTTCATCAGGCAGTGTCCCAGGCCGAGGTTTCCTTGAGCTGGTGGATCTCCCTGCCCCAAATACGGTTTTGGCCCCAATAGGTACTCCCTTGTGTTGTCACTTAAGGTGGACACACACTATACGATGCGGCCTGTCCGGCGGCCGAAAAGTGGGTGGAGCTAGAGGCTTTAAGGCAGTGTGTGTGTGTGTGTGTTTAATTTGTGCGGCGCGGCCTCACGACACGGCCAGATGGCCGTTGGCTGTTTGAAATTCCGTCCGGCGTGGCCCGCCGCCTCACAGTGAGTGTCACCTTGCGGAGCGGCCATGAGGTGGGAATTGCAGGTAACTCTCGATTTACGCGAGTATTGTGTCCTTGAAGAGGTCGCATAAAACAAAAACAATGTAAATCAAACAAGAGGTAGGTTTCTATCAAAAAATAGATATTCACTTCATTCAGTGGAGAGAGAGAGAGAGAGAGAGAGAGAGAGAGAGAGAGAGAGAGAGAATATCCATATCACCGAGATATCCGATCAGGCACTCAGCCTCACTTGTGTGCAGTGGCGTCACCAGGGGGGGGCTATGGGGGCTAAGCCCCCCCAAACCAAGGACTCAGCCCCCCCAAAAATACTTCTACCCTCAAAAATTAATATTTCTCTAGTTTTAGCCCACTTGGGCCACTTTACATGTCAAAGCATAACCTTATTTTCGGGTTTAAAAAAAATTGGTTTCACTTAGATATTGAAATATGTTTCCTGACAGATCTCCATATTTGTATGCTCTATTATACAGATATTCTATTTTATTCATTATTCTATAGAATCATCGGTACCTCTGCTGAACCATCCCTGCATCAGAGCATTAAATAAACAAAATAGTTACCTCTCATTTTTTATTAGTAAGACTCGTTTTCTTTTATGGCATGCAGTCGTCAGTCGAGTCCATGCTTCGCTTCAGTGTTGACGTGTTTATCACAGGAAGGGGATAGTCTCCCGGATAGATGGACAGTCATCTCGAACTTTAAGGTAAAAGACGTATTTAACTTTTTGTTTCTAACGTTAGGTAATAGGCCTACAAGAGAAAAACTGCCGCTGTCTGTAATATGGCTAAAAAACAAGCAGGCTTGCAATGACATGCCACTGTCAGCTCGATCCTAGGTTAAGCGAATAAGTTTTCAGTATTCTGTAGGCAGGGGCGGATCCAGGGGGGGGGGGCCAGTGCCACGGGGCCATGGCCCCCCCCAAACGCTCTGAGAGTATGTTTTGAGCGCCATATACTCCTCGAGGGTTGGTGCATGAATAAATTCAATTTCAATTATTTATTTTAAATGGGAATTGGGACTGTTGGAACCAGAAATTCGACCTTCAAAATATTATTTATGACTATAACTTTTTTTTTTTTTTCTGGTACAGTTTAACATATTTCATACATCTTTTTTAGGTACAACCCAGTACAAGTGATAATCCTGACAATGCTGACATACTAACACCTGTTAAAGAGCAGGTGCAGGATCTAGCCACAAAGCCAGAAGAGGGACCCACACAGCCGAGACTTAAAGTGTATCCTAAATTACAGTCCGGTTCTCAGACCAGGTCTTTCCAATATGAGTGGTATAAAAGGTATGAGTGGCTGGAATACTCTGTGACTAATGACCGAGTTTATTGTTTTCCATGTAGACTTTTTGGCGGTAGTGTTGGTCACAAAGAAGTAACATTCACCAACGATGGCTTTAGAGTCTGGAAAAAGATGCATGAAAAAGCATTAAAGCATGGAGAATCCACGTATCATATAAATGCAATGCAAAAGTGGATCAACTTCAAGAGTTCACAGCAGCATGGTAACATTCATCAGAAACTTGATAGCCAACACAAACAGCAGGTTCTGGATAACAGAGACTATGTTAAAACACTCTTAAACATTGTCATTACAGCAGCTAAATCTAATATGGCATTCAGGGGTCATGATGAATCTGAAAATTCATTAAATAAGGGTATCTTTCTAGAGATATTTGATTTGTTAAAAAGGGAGTCAGAAAAGTTTCAAAAATTGGTAAAAAGATTCCAAACAATGCCAAATATACTTCAGGGGTCAGCCAGAATTCTCTTTTGCAAGCTGTTGCTGAGTGTGTAAGTGACATTATAGCCAAAGAAGCCATATCAGCACCTTTTTTTGCTGTAATAGCTGATGAAACTAGGGATGTCAGTGTTACTGAGCAACTCAGTGTGTATCAGGTACGTGTTGGATGAAACTGTGCGAGAGATTCTTAGGATTTATTGCTTTAAAGGAACTTGATGCTGATTCTCTGGCTACTGTTTTGTTGGAGAAACTTAGGGAGCTAGGATTAAATGTCAATAAACTCATAGCACAGTGTTATGACACTACATCAGTAATGAGCGGCAGCATCAGGGTGTGCAGGCTCTGATTAGAGAATCTGCCAAAAATCCATGTTATTATGTTCCATGCTCTGCACACAGATTACAGCTGGTGATAACCCACACTGCTGGTTGCTTACCAGAGGTAGCCGAGTTTTTTAACTTTATTTCAGCCCTGATAAATTTCATCCGTAGTTCAACCTTGCGCCATGACATCTTTATAGATATCCAAAGGGACAAGAAATTACCAGTTGTTGAGCTTCCCAAAGTGTGCCAGCACAAATGGGAATATAACCATAAGGCCCTTAGGGCAATTTTCCAACGGTATGGGATCCTGACAGAAACTCTAGAAGATTTGTCTGTCCATGGACGCTCTGGTGATGAAAAGGCCTTAGCTTTTGGACTTCAACAGTCCTTGAATAAATTTGAGACCGTTTTCTTACTGATTAATTTTATTGAAGTATTTGACATTACAACCCCACTTTCAAAGGTTTGGCAGAGTGAGGATATGGATCTTGCTGCGCAGTTAACATGTCACAGGAAACAATAAAATCCTGAATGAGAGAAGAACTTCAGATGATCATTTCAATGCCATTTGGGAAAAGGCAGTTGAATTTGCTACAAGACACATAACTGTAACTCAACAAGAACCTTCAAGTTCAAAATGGCAAAGGAAGCCATCATCACGGGTGTTAGGATCCATTGTAACTGACACCAGAGGCCAACGAGACCCCGCTGAAAGAGCTAAAGATCCCAAATCTCACTGCAAAAGATGTATTTACTATCCCATCCTAGACAAGGTACTCGTTGAATTTGGGCACAGGTTTGATGAGCCAAAGCATATTCTACTTGGTGTATCTGCATGTCATCCTTCATCCCCAAACTTTCTAAATGAAAATGACTTGAAATATCTTGCTGACCAATATGAAATTGAAAGTGAGAACCTCCATGCAGAAGTTCTTGTTGCTCAGAGAACACTACATGATGCTAAATCCATATCTAATGCTTTAGATAAACTAAAGCCTCTAAAGCAAGGTTTCAGTACACTCTGGAATTTACTGCATTTGGCTCTCACTTTCCCAGTAAGTAATGCTAAATGTGAACGATCATTCTCTGTATTGAAGCTTGTTAAAACATACATTAGGGCAACAATGGGTCAGAAACGGCTGACCAGTCTGGGTACAATTTCAATTGAAAAAGGTGTGGTAGATTCACTTGATCTTGATGTAGTAGTGGACAAATTTGCTTCCCTTCCAATACAATCTCAATCAAATTTGGGAAAATCCACCATACGGCGCATGTCACTAACCCATACTTAACATGGAGCATAGGCGGTCAAGCTTAAGTTACTTTTCATATTAATGATCTTATTCTGTTTAACTACCAGTATCCCATGTACCTATTTACGTTCAATAAGGAAAGTACCTGAGTATATATTATAATTTTACATTTATTCTTTTTTTATCATCTTTTTTTTTTATTATCAAGTAATAAAGATTAATTCTACTTTCATCTCTTTTTTGGGCCTCAAAATAACCCTAGAATGGGTCCAGCTGGTTGGGCTCGCTGCGCTCGCCCGACGCCCATCATTACCTAGGGGCTAAAGCCCCCCCAAATTTTTTTCCCTGGTGACGCCACTGGTTGCGCATACGTGCGCAACGACATCACTTGCTCTCGTGCCCACGACCTTGACTCTTCAGAATTTTCCACCATCTGGCTAAGACTTCATTGTCATGCTATTACTAAATACATATGTGTTGTTTATCTCTCACCTAACTCTACTAACTATGTAAAATTCTTTGACTACTTGAACTCTGAAGTGGAGCACATCTTGACCCACTCTCCCTTTGCTGAAATCTCCATTTTGGGATATTTCAATGTTCACCACCAGCTTTGGCTTTCATCCTCTTTCACTGACCATCCTGGTGAACAAGCCTACAACTTTGCTCTCCTCAACGACCTAGAGCAGTTGTTTCAGGGCCCTACACGTATTCCCGACCGCCTTGGAGACCGGCCCAACATACTAGACCTCTTCCTTACCTCAAACCCTTCTGCTTACTCTGTCAAACTGTTCTCTCCGTTGGGCTCCTCCGATCTCAACCTTATTTCTGCATTCTGTCCAATCGGTCCTGTTCATCGTCTGGACCCACCGAAGAGGCGATCGATGCTTCTAGCATTTTGCTTCAGCTCGGTGGGATGACCTGAGGATGTTTTTTTTCCGATTTCCCGTGGAATGATTACTGCTTCCAGGATAGAGACCCCTCTGTGTGTGCTCAGTGCATTACAGAGGTGATTGTCTCTGGAATGGAGGCATACATTCCATGTACGTTCTCTACTCCTCATGCTAAAAAGCCTTGGTTTAATCATGCTTGTTCTCGTGCTGTCAAAGATAGAGAGGCAGCTCACGAAAGGTACCAGAGCCTTCGCACTCCTGCTAACCATGACCTTTATATTTCAGCCCAGAATCGTGCCAAATCTATTCTTCGACTTACCAAAACATCTTTCATAAATATAAAATGTCAAAACCTTGCTTTTTCTAATTCTTCCCGTGACTTCTGGCACCTAGCCAAAATATTTCCTCCAATTTCACTTCTTCATCTTTCCCTCCTCTCCTTAACTCTGACGGCAGCACTGCTGTCTCATCTGTCTCTAAGGCTAAACTCTTCTCTCAAATTCTCTGTAACAACTCCACTCTGGACGATTTTTGGCATATTCCTCCTACTCATCCCCCCTCTGACTCCTTTATGCCGGTTATTAAGATTCTTAAGAGTGATGTTTTCTATGCCCTCTCTGGCCTCAACTCTCAGAAGGCTTATAGACCTGAAGGAGTGCCTCCTATTGTCCTTAAAAACTGTGCCTCCGTGCTGACACCCTGTCTGGTCAAACTCTTTAGCCTCTGCCTGTCAACATCTACCTTTTCTTCCTGCTGGAAGTATGCCTTCATACAGCCTGTGCCTAAGAAGGGTGACCGATACAATTCCTCAAACTACCGCCCTATAGCTTTACTTTCCTCCTATCTAAAGCTTTTGAATCAATCCTTAACCGGAAGATTCAAAAGCACCTATCCACTTCTGACCTTCTATCTGATCCCCAGTATGGGTTCCACAAGAGGCGTTCTACTGGCCATCTTCTTGCTCTCTTAACCTGTGGGCTTCGGCTATGGGAAAGCCAAGAAGTGGCCGAGAAACGGCAAAATTACACTGCATTTTGAGACTAAGAAAAAAGCATGGAACATACATCAGAGTACTCCTCTCATAACCATAAAACCATTAAAAACATTTACTTTTACTCAAACTCCATTCTTTTTGGGTGGTGTTTGTTACAAAATAAACAGTCGTGACGTGTGGCATCTAGTCTACTATGGAGAATTTGACAAGTGATTACTGTATGGATAGCTAATTGAGTATGCCATGATCTTACAGCACCACCTATGACAAAAAAGCCCACCTCAAGATCACTCACCCACCACAATGACCTAGGGCGTTCATAGTGGGTTGTGCTATGCCACCACCGCCTACAATTAGCTCGACTTAGGTGTTTTATGGCGAGCCCTATTTAGGGTCCACCGTTCCACAGCCATGACTCATGAAAGCCCTAAAAAGGGTCTGCTGACGTTCTCGGGTTGACTGACTTTTGGTTATCCTCTCTTAGCTCTTTCGGTGAAACTTTCTCAGTTGCGCTAGACATATCAAAAGCTTACGATAGAGTCTGGCACAAGTCTTTGCTTTCTAAACTGCCCTCTTTCGGATTCTATCCCTCTCTTTGTTCCTTTATCTCCAGTTTCCTTTCCAGCTGTTCTATCTCTGCTGTGGTAGACGGTCACTGTTCTTCCCCTAAAGCAGGGGTTCCCAATCTTTTTCTTCCTCTGTACTCCTTGGGCATTTTTTTAGGTTCCCGTGTAGCCCTAAAATTTTAGGATAAAAAACAATGAAACTGTAATATTTTTATATTATTTTATAATGAAATCTGTATATGTAGACTGATGATATAATTTAAACAGTTTTGCTTACTAAAATGAGGAAAAAAAAAACGAAAAAAAAAAAACGACAGTGCATTTTGAATGCAGATTACATGTATTGTACAGTAGCAGTTATTCTCTTGGACCCAATGTACCCCCTGAGAAGTGCAAATGGACCACTTGGGGTACATGTACCTCTGGTTGGGAACCCCTGTCCTAAAGCTATCAGTGGTGTTTCACAGGGCTCTGTCCTTTCACCCACTCTCTTCCTGTTATTCATCAATGATCTTCTTTCCACAACAAACTGTCCTGTCCACTCATACGCTGATGACTCCACTCTGCATTATTCAACTTCTTTCAACAGAAGACCCTCTCAATAGGAATTACAAGACTCCAGACTGGAGGCTGCAGAACACTTAACCTCAGACTTTGATATCATTTCCGATTGAGGTAAAAGGAACCTTGTGTCCTTCAATGCCTCTAAAACCCAGTT
The DNA here is from genome assembly GCF_024679095.1 of Eriocheir sinensis. Classification (NCBI taxonomy): domain Eukaryota; kingdom Metazoa; phylum Arthropoda; class Malacostraca; order Decapoda; family Varunidae; genus Eriocheir; species Eriocheir sinensis. The sequence goes on from NC_066554.1 coordinate 12,619,953, forward strand.
TCTCCACCTATCAACTTGACACAACCATCCAAACACCGACAACACCCAGCTGTCACCTCCTTCACCACCAAATATCCTCGGTCTATCCTTAGCTCAAAATCTCAACTGGAAACTTCACATCTCCTCTCTTACTAAATCAGCTTCCTCGAGGTTGGGCGTTCTGTATCGTCTCCACCATTTCTTCTCCCCCGCACAGATGCTTTTCATATATAGGGGCCTTGTCCGCCCTTGTATGGAGTATGCATCTCACATGTGGGAGGGCTCCACTCACACAGCTCTTCTGGACAGAGTGGAGTCCAAGGCTCTTCGTCTCATCAACTCTTCTCTTACTGACAGCCTTCTACCTCTTAAATTCTGCCATCACATTGCTTCTCTTTCTATCTTCGATCGATATTTTCATGCTGACTGCTCTTCTGAACTTGCTAACTGCATGGCTCCCCCCTTCCTGCGGCCCCGCTGCACACAACTTTCTGCTCATGCTCATCCCTATACTGACCAAACCCCTGGTAAACTCTGGAACAGTCTTTCTTCATCTGTATTTCCTCCTGCCTATGACTTGACCTCTTTCAAGAAGAGTGTATCAAGACACCTCTCCACCAAAAATTGACCTCTCTTTTGGGTACTCTTTACTTTTTACTTTTGTGGAAGCGACGAGTGGCAGGCTTTTTTTTTTTTTTGTGTGTGTGTGTGTACTCTTTTTGTTGCCCTTGAGCCACATCCTTTAATGGAAAAAAAAAAAAAAAAAAAAAAAAAAGATCATCTGAAAAGTTCGAGTGTTTTTATTGTTTTGCCTTTTAGAGTTTACCCCCAAACTAACAGTTTCAGAACTAGTGACATTTTTTTCAGTTTCTTCTTATCGCTAGACACAGGGCCTCACTATAGGTAAAAGACTATTAGTAAGAGAAGGGAAGCTGAAACAAAAGCTTTTGATTTTAACTTTATTTCATACTCCATATGAAGGCAGACAGGGCACTTGTATGTGATTGGTATCTAGGAGGTGAAAAAAACGATCAGAGAAGATACTGACTGCCTAACTTTGAGGAAAATGATTTGGCAAGAGATGTGATTGATGCATCAGCATGATGTTGATTATGATGTATCTGTGGAACATGGCTCACCATTGCCTTTCTTCATTCCTGTAATGAAGCTCAAGCAAACCCATTAAGAAAAATAATCGACGAGATGTTTGTCCTATCATTGAGGATTCAACCTGTCCCTTATCTCTGCTGTGCCATACAACTTTAATCTTAAATGCTGCTTCATAGTATATTGTTAAGTCTAGATTGGGGCTTTGTGCACAGTTCAGATCTTACATGAAAGGATAAGCATTTTGTTAGCTTGCCTTGCTCCATGGTTATAGTGCCTGGCTATGACTTCGCAGGCCCGGGTTCAAATCCTGGCTGAGGCAGTTGGTGTGCAGCTCACTCAGCTGTTCATCCTCCTTTTCAAGCTGGTCAATAAATGGGTACCTGGGTAAAACTGGGGAAGGTAAGCTGTGGCTATCCCGTATTTTACATTGGCCTGTGTGACAGGGTAATTGGTTCGTACCTACCACAGGCTTAAAGGACCAACTGTTCGGAGATGAGCACTGCAGCCACACACAGCTATAGCGTATATACACCCACCTTTGCCTACCTTGCATATAGTTTGGGGTACTATGTAAATTTTACATAGCTTTATAAATAACTTAATATTATAATTTGTTCCTATTTGTTGCTGCAACAGAAGCCATAGCTGTTGTTTAATGACAAATTTGCCAAGTTCCCAATAGTTAATACAGTAGGAGGCTAAACAGTCAGTACAGAAAATTATTTTATTGGAAGGTACATGTATACAACTTTTACTGAAGGAACTGAGATGTTAATGTTGATAAGAGCACACTATACTTTTTCCTTCATAAATTCAGTGAAAGTTATCCCTTCACTTTCTCTGCATGAATATCTGTCCCTCTTCACTGTCCTAGCACCCCCAATGACCTTGGAATATAAGCCTTCATAATGTGGTGTGCCAAAGATCATGGCCAAGCTGTTGATGCTGTTACTCTCTTCAGGCTGCCTTTTTCCTGCAGAAGTTGGACTCTTGAAATCTTCAACTATACTATAAAAAGACTTGCCTTTCATCTTTGCTTGCTGAGGAAGCTTATTTTTTCTTTTCAGTTCTTTAGCAACTGTAAAATAAAATGTAAGTGCTAACATTTATTTTATATCTTTATTTTAATACTGTAATATTTTCTTACCCAAAAATAAGAACCCTATGGAACTCACTTTAAAATTTCCTCTTAATTTTTAATACAAATTTCACATAACAACAAACTTGTGTCCTTGGCACAACAGGGTAGGACAAGACATAATTATTTTAGTTATCAAATCAAGAGCAGTCACAAATAGTAATGACGAGTTCATTGCAAGTTAAAGCTTCAAAATCATTGGTTAAAATGGTAATTTTCTATTTCAAAAGTGAATCTCTCTCTCTCTCTCTCTCTCTCTCTCTCTCTCTCTCTCTCTCTCTCTCTCCCCTTGGAATTCTTTGACTCTTTCTATCATTTCTATGACCAGGGTGGACTGTTTCAAAGGGATGGACTGCACCTGGCCTCTGTTGGAGCAGCTAGATTTGAAAGGCATCTAAATGAAGCAGTGCAGAATTGCTCAATCAAAAAACTGCTCTCAAATGTGTTTCCTCATCCTGGCCATATAAATGCATATCATGCAGCACCCTTGATCAATCAATCAATGGGGGCATAAACTGGCGGGGGGCTTGTTGTCTCGCCCGCCCTATGGCGCCAAGACTGGGAGTTCCTCCGGCCAAGTCTCCATGTGGGCCCCCTTCTCATCTATGCAAGGCAAGGTAATATATGTCACATCAGTCTCAAGGAGTAGTCACTGGCATGACACAAAGTCATTACAGCAATATCTCATGATTCTGCACAGATACTTATCACCAAAGGCATCAATCTGCCTCTTCAAGTAACCATTTAGTGTCTATATCTCACAGCCATAGAGTAAGACAGGGAGCACAAGTGACTTGAAGATCCAGATCTTTGTCCTTCTGCACAAGAATCAAAGCCATATATTCGTGCTGAGTGAGTCCATAATACTGTGGGCCAAGCCAATTCACCATAAGACTTTCTGGTGAGACCCACCATTATTCTGAATTATGCTACCAATGTAGGTGAAATTTTCCAAGCACCACTGATGCCTAATTGTAAAAACGAGAGTAACACCACATGCACAACTAACTTTAAACCTAAGCTAAAAGTTTTAAGTTTAGATGCTCATAACCTAAGAAATTTGATTGGAGAATTGAGATACCTTGTTTCAAAAGAAAATTTTGATGAAATTGCTAAGTGGAAGACTTATTTACACCTCATGTACTGATTCAATTTCACTCTTCAACAAAGACTGCAGCAACTCTAGAGTGGAGGTGATGCTCTTTATGTTAAAAGTTATTTGCAACCCATTGATAGAACACACAACGACAATAATGTGGCACATCTGTGCATGCAAGTAAATACTGAAAAGAATGAATAAAATATGTCACCTACAGCCCTCCAGGACAATCACCTGGTGATGATACTGAAATGTATAGTGTTTTGTGACAATTACACGTAGTCCTCAAGTTATGACAGGGCTCGGAACAGACAGTTTGGTCGTAAGTCGAAATTTACATAAAAAATAAAATAGAATATTATTCAAATGTCTCGCTGTGGATAGATCACCATTCCCGCGCCTCGTATACTCTCCCCCCTACTCCGCCAGAGTTCTTATTTGCTCACCTCACTCTAGGCTCTGTTTGGTTGATCCTCTAGCCCTGCAGTGTTGTGCATTGTTACAAAATTGAGCTACCAATTTTTGTTAAGATGATAGCAATTGCCAAATGCCCACCTGGTCTTTATGTGGGGGTTGTGTTGGCTGGGGGAGGGGAGGGGGAATGTTTGTTAACAAAGGACACATCATAGTTATTTGAGTGGCCGGTGTAATCTCTGCTGCATCTTCTTACCTTCTGTGAGTGTTTCATTTTACTATGATTGTTGTATCCAGTAAATGGTCACCATTTTGATTGCGAACAGCTGATCAACTTTCTGATTTGGCTCACCTTCCCCCCAACTGAGGGAACTTTTGGGGACTAATAAGTAAACCAGATGCAGCTGATACTTGTAAACAGTGGAAATAACTGGGCAGACTCACTCCACCCTTGCTCAGCTCATGTACTAGCAAACTGGCAGTATGTTTTTATAGTAGACTGTAGGCCAATAAGTTGGTAGAGTAGCAACTACTGACTGTAGCGTGAGTAGTACTTACATCTTGAGGTCCAAGGACAACTGAGGGGGAAGGGTAGGTGGGCTGGTCCAGCACACCTACCCTTCCCCTCCTCCTGCCAGTGTGTGAAGACTTTAGTCTACTTTTTTATCAAGGTGAAAATGAATTTGCCCACAAAGGTGCCCTTTTTCTGAGGAATGTTTCCTGATAGCTGATCAGTTGAATATATGATGTACGAATACACCATTTAAATTTTTTAATAATTAATAGGTACTGTGAGCCAACACTTATTTCCTAACTCAGGTCTTTCCTTCTAATATATGTTAAATCAATTAATGAATGATATCAAATAAAGAGATTATGAAGTAATGTGCTGGTAAGTATTAACCCTTTCCTTGCTAAGCGCTCGCAACGAGGCTATCCCCCCAGGCGCGCTCAGGCACCCCAGCGGGGAAAGGGGATCTCTTTTAACCGATGTAAAAACAGTTCATCACAGCTACAAAACAAAAACACCACTGGAAAGAGGAGGCCAAGATCTATGAGATTCGGTTATGTAAGCCTCTCCTGCGAATGTACAGGCACATTCAGGGTGTGTTTTTTGCTGTGAGTGCGACTGGTGCTCGCAGCGAGCTTTTAGCACCACCAGCAAGGGACGCTAGTGCTCGCTCTTTTGACCTCTGTATCTCATAAACTATTCATCACAGCTAAAAAACAAAAACAGAGAGAGAGAGAGAGAGAGAATTACATATTACATAGATAACCAGACCACACAAGCCCTAAGGCCCAAACTAGGTGGTCTGTCCTAAACCTAAGTGACAGTTATTATGCGGCCACCATGGCGTTGAAACTGACCTAGTGAACATTGAGATGGAGGAGATAGCGGTCAAGATTATTCTTAAACGATGCAATCGAGTTACACTGCACTACTGATGGTGGTGATCTGTTCCAATCTCGAACGACAGCATTAGTGAAGAAGAATTTTGTGCAATCTGAATGAACTTGTCTACATTTGAGTTTAGCGCCATTATTTCTTGTTTGTGTCGAATCATCCATCACAAACAGCTTGATCGGATCCACGTTGGTAAAACCGTTAAGTATTTTAAAGCACTCGATCAGTTTTCCTCTGAGGAGGCGTTTTTCAAGAGAAAACGGGTTTAGATGTGACAGCCTTTCCTTGTAGGGTTTGTTTCGTAATGAAGGAATCATCTTGGTTGCTCTACGCTGAACACCTTCTAATTTAGCAATGTCTTTTGCATGGTGGGGAGACCAAAACTGCACGGCATACTCCAAATGAGGTCTGACGAAACTATTATACAAAGGTAGTATAACATCTTTATTCTTGAATGAAAAATTTCTCCTAATCAAACCCATCATCCTGTTTGCTTTTTTAATGGACTCATTGCACTGCTGGGAAACCTTGAGGTTAGACGCGACTGTGACGCCAAGATCTTTGACCGAGTGAACCCCTCAATAAATGTTTCAGTTATGGCAATGACATCAAAGTCCTCTGTTTTAGTGAGGCACTGCAATTCATCGATCTTATTTCTTAAGCTTCCACAGAGAGAGAGAGAGAGAGAGAGAGAGAGAGAGAGAGAGAGAGAGAGAGAGAGAGAGAGAGAGACAGACAGACAGACAGACAGACAGACAGACAGACAGACAGACAGACAGACAGAGAGAGAGAGAGAGAGAGAGAGAGAGAGAGAGAGAGAGACAGACAGACAGACAGACAGACAGACAGACAGACAGACAGACAGACAGACAGACAGAGAGAGAGAGAGAGAGAGAGAGAGAGAGAGAGAGAGAGAGAGAGAGAGAGAGAGACAGACAGACAGACAGAGAGAGAGAGAGAGAGAGAGAGAGAGAGAGACAGACAGACAGACAGACAGACAGAGAGACAGACAGACAGACAGACAGACAGACAGACAGACAGACAGACAGACAGACAGAGAGAGAGAGAGAGAGAGAGAGAGAGAGAAAGTCAGACAGACAGACAGACAGACAGACAGACAGACAGAGACAGAGAGACAGACAGACAGAGAGAGAGAGTGTTGCTAATTAACCCTTTCCTTGTGCGCGGTGCATACGCGACTATCCCCTCAGGCGCAGTCAGGCAGCCCAATGGGGGGGGGGGGGTGTCTTTTAACCTCTGTATCTCAAAAACTATTCATCACAGCTAAAAACCAAAAACACCACTGGAAAGAGGAGATCCAGATCTATAGGAGTTGGTTATGTATGCCTCTCTTGTGAATGTACATGCACGTTCAGGGAGTGTTGAATGTTAACACTTACGTCGGTGCGTGCGGGATGATCAGCCATATTGAGGTAACTGCGGACATCTCTCCTTCAGATTCTGGCAAGGGAGTATTGCCAACTGCATTATTTACAACTATTTGCTCAAAGAATCAGTCTGGTGATAAGTGAAGCTATGCAAATATGCCGCTATATTGGGCAAGAACATCCACCAGTTACTCGTCCATAGATTTGCCGCGCTGGGTTGATATGATTTTCCACCAAATTTAGTGAAGAACCCACTCAATTGGCAATCCTGTGTTGTGAGAATTAGTGTTGGAACACTCTCATACATGAGGAAATTTGAGTCTTGGTGGAGCTACGATGAGCGTTTAGCACCACTAGCAAATACGCCTAACGCTCGCTGCGAGCATTTAGCAATGAAACGGTTAAGAGCAACACATTGAGACCGATCTCACATATGGTCAACTCACCTCTTTGTTATAGGTAGATCACCCTGCTAAGCACCCACTAACAATTAAATCCCCACAATAGGGCCCCAGCAGAGAATTAACCTGTGAGTCACTTAGCTTAGGATGTTGAGGGATTTCAGAGTCAGTAGTCCGAAATCGGTCAGCGCTGTGTGAGGCCGATCCCTTCTTGTACCAAGTTGTAGTTATAAGCGAGGTATTGTGGAGACAAGACGGGAGGTCTGAACTGGCCGCCAGTTGCAGAGACTGACCGCGTGGCTTACAAGTTGCCAACTCATAATTTCCAGAACGACCCCAGAATCTCTTTCCAAGCTCGCTTTCTTTGTCAGTAATATTCTTTTTAGCTATTGAACTACCCTGCGACTTCTAAACAACCCTTAATTCCTAACACGCTCCCCACAAAAGATTGCAATTCTAAAATTGCAATGAACAATTAGAGGAATAAAAATTTTCAATGAGTGCTTAAGTCTGAGAAGTAAATAAGGACTACTTAAAGTTTAGCTAAAGGTACTAGGGTCTCCTTTATTGTGGAGAATGGTACCTTTATCCAATGCATTTTTATGGAGTTGCTTTAAATGAGTCCACATCTCTATTTTTAAAGGGAAGTGAAGCTTCCTCACCTTTTATTTTAAAGGAAATTGAAGCTTTAATTTGGTAATCCTCACTCTGACTATGATAGGTCACGAGTGTAGCATGTATAGGGCAAGTCCTCACTGAGTTTATTTTGTCATAATGTGGTATATTGACTTTACCTCTATTCAGTTTAACCCTTACCCTGCCTTTTATTTTAAAGGAAGGGTGTAGCATAATTATTTTAGATCCTCCCTCTGAATATGGTATTCAGAGTGTAGCATTTTATAAGTGAAGAAGATTTATTTAGGAGGAGAGAGAGAATAGAAGCAGCTCGGGGAGGTAGAGGTCGCTGCATGCCTCTTCCAGATAGATTAGCCCCTGACCCTGTCACAGTAGCCAGACGTATGTGAAGCCACTAAGGCAAAACCGCTAACTGGGTGGTTACACCGGCTTTATCTGTATGTTCAAGTGTTCATGAGGAGAGCAACTTCTACAAATCACTGAGATTGTCCCTGAGCATCCTTTTGAATCTCTCCGTGCCTTCCTTTTGGGCCTTACGGACTGACTAGATTCTTGTTCACTATTTAAGCTGGCCTCTGCATCCCCATTTTCTGTGCCCCTTATAGGATGAGTCACTGATAATTCAAAAAGTTAGTGTGAGATGTATTACCTAAGACGTGGCAACATTGTACTGTCCGGCGCCAGCTCGCGCCTCGCACCACTACCAACACAAAGGCAGTCACGGCCTCCCCTTTGTCATGCGAGGCTGTATCACGTCTACTCCAGTAAACAAGGACAAGGAAGCTGGTGTTTCTTTGGACCTCTCACATGGCGCAGTGAGCAGGATCCTGCCGTGACACAACTGTAACCACCAAAGCAGCAGCGAGATGGCAGCCCAGAGGCCCAGACTCAGCACTCCTCGCGGTGGACGCCGGTGTGTGTACCATCAAAGCCCACCCACGCAGCAAGCTCAGCAGCAGTTCCTGCAAGACATGGTGGTCGGGATTTCCAATTTAGTCAGCAGCGCCAGGGCGCCAGGAAGCACTAGGCCACCTGCTACGGTCACCCCTGAGAAGTGTGAGGGGGAGAGGACCGCGGCGGCGTTCCGCTCCTGGAGGAGGTCAATGGAGTCCTGGGTATTGCTTAATGGTTGGGCGGACAGAACCGCCACCCTGCACATACGCCTCAACTGTGTGCCCCCCACTCCAACACACCATCGACACGAGGTACCCTGGTGATGAGTGGGAGCAGCTGACGGCGAAGGAGGCACTGGATGCCATCGCCGGCATAGTTTTGCAGGCTGCGAACCAGGTTGTCACTTGGGAGGATTTCTTCACCAGCAAGCAAGCAGCGGGAGAACCCATGAAAAAGTTCTTCCAACTTTGTGCCGCGGAAGCTATTGAATGCGAGTTCAATTGCCCTGCGTGTGAACAAGACATCTCAGAGTATATGCTGCTACGTAAGCTCATGGTGGGTTTGCATGCTCCAGTGTTATAACGTGAGGTGTTCCAAAGTTGTACCAGCATATCGAGTGTGAAGGAGCTTAGGAGCAAGTGAGGCGGCAGTGAGAGACGCAGCGGTGCGCTGCTGCTTGCGCGGTGGCCCCTGGCTCAGAGGGGCCCAAGCTGATTCAGTTGAATAGACTTGGGGAGGAGCCGGAGCCAGCTGACAGCAAGGGGGAAGAGCCAGCAGAAGCAGAAACAGCAGCAGCACGCGCTGGTCTGAAAGGCTCCAAGTCTGGAGGCCGCCGTGCCCCCTGCGGTTACTGTGTGGGGCGCCATCCCCCGGAAAAAGCCCAATGCCCCGCACGCACAGCAATCTGCCTCAGCTCCTCCATGGTGGGTCACTTCCAGAAGTGCTGTAGAAGCAAGCCCACCGCTGTGTCTGGCGTAGTGGTGGATGCAGTGAAGGGGCTGTCCCGCCACCCTACGCTGCAAGTGACTGTGACGTGTCGGAGCGGCGCCTCACCAGCGTCGGTAGCTGCTGTCGTCGACACCGGCGCCATGGTGTGTGTGGCAGGCCCCGGCCTGCTTCACGCCCTCAAGGTGCCACGCTGCCAGCTGCAACCCGTGAGCGGATTAAGAGATGTTGCAGACAAGCCTCTCAAGTGCATGGGGGCCGCTATGTGTACCTTCAGCGCAAGTGGAACATCAACAACGCAGCCTATCTACTTCCTGAGTTCGGCGAAGACCCTCTACCTCTCTTACGATGCATGCAAGGGTCTAGGCCTCCTCCCACCAGACTTCGCACACCACACAGGCGTCGCAGCTGCTACAAGCGCCATTGGAGGAACTGTGATGGCGCAGCAAGAGCAAGCGAGGCCTGAAGGTGACTGCACCCCTCCTAGGCCTGATGCCACGCCCTTTGCACCCCTCGAAGAGAATGTCGGCAAGCTGGAGGAGTGGCTTCTCAGGCACTTCTCAGAAACCACGTTCAACGCAGCAAAATCTCCTCTACCTGTGATGGCTGGAGCCCCACACCACATCGTTGGCTTCCGAGTGGACCGGGAAACTTACCAGCCCACCACTGATCGCCTGTCTGCCATTAAGGAGTTCACAATGCCCGACCAACCTGCTATCAAGGACATCAGGTCATGGTATGGGCTGGTCAATCAGCTCGCTCCCTTCCTGGCAGCCGCACCATTGATGGAACCCTTCGGAGAGCTGCTCAAGAAACCAACAGGCAAGAAGGTGTACTGGGATGACCAGCTGCAACTCAGGTTCCATCAAGCACAGGAGACCATCTGCAAGCTTGCCAGCAATGGCTTTGTTTATTATGACAAGTCGGGGACAACGGCTGCGGTAACAGACTGGAGCAGAGACGGTATCGGCTTCATGGTGCTTCAACATTGCAGCTGCACCTCACCGGAAACCCCCTTCTGCTGTAGGGGGGGCTGGAAGCTGGCACTGTGTGGCAGTCGTCACTTAACGGCAGCTGAAGCCAGCTATGCAGCAGTGGAGGGCGAAGCACTGGCAGTGGTGTGGTGCCTCCGCAAGGCCAGGCTGTTCCTGCTAGGCTGCCCAAACCTCTTCATCGTGACTGATCACCGTCCCCTGGTGGGTCTCTTCAAAGACAGGGCACTGGGAGACATCACCAACCCACACCTATTCCGCCTAAAGGAGAAGACATTACAGTTCCGCTTCACCATCAAGTACTTGCCTGGGAAGAAAAACTCAGCTGCAGACCTTCTCTCACGCTTCCCTAGCATTAAAGCAAGACCAGAGGAGGAAGACTGCAAACAAGAAGAAGAGTTGCGTGTGGTGGTGTGTGCTGCAACGCTCGCTGCTCTGAGCCCTGACGGCTGCATCATCCTCGACGAAGGCGAGGTGAGAGAAGCAGCTAGAGACGACCCTGTTTATCAGAGCCTGCTAGCAAAGGTGTAATCGGACGACTGGCACACGCACAAGGCACAGGAACCCCGCTGCATGCCTCCATTCTTCAAAGTGCAAGATCAACTGTCTATGGTGGAGGACATCGTCACCTACACATTTGACCAGGGACATGTGCGCTTGGTCATCTCAGAGTCCTTGCAGCACAAAGTGGCAGCACACCTGCACTCAGGACACCAGGGACTAGGCTCCATGCTGCGGCGGGCCAGGCAGTCTGTTTACTGGCCTGGCATGGAAGGGGATCTGCAGTACCAGGGGTCATTGTGCACAGGGTGTGAAAGACACGCGCCCTCCCTTCCCCCGGAGTCACTGGTCCTTATGCTGCCCCCAGATTACCCATTCCAGTCAGTGGTTGCAGACCTGTTCCAGCTGGACGATGGCTGAGTGGTAGCGTGCTGGGCCCACATTCACCGCGTAATGGACGACGCGAGTTCGAATCCCCACGCTACCACCTCAGATTTTTCAGTCACCGCCGAGTGGCTTAAAACTACCCACATGCTGTCCTGAAGATCACCCATCATCCCGGACTCTAGAGGAAACCGTCCAAGTTAATCAAGAATGAGTTCTGGGGGGCAGGATGAGCCAAGAGAAGATGGCGCCACTATAAACACTTGCCTGCGCCATGACGGGCTGGGGCTGACTACCATCCAGGCCCCTCAAGCAAGTCTACCGGCGCTATAGGCGTAGACGTAAAAAAAATAAAAAAATAATAATAAATAAATAAATAGATACATACATAAATAAATAAAACATACATGGCGTATGCTGACTGCCTCACTGGCTGGCTCGAAGTGGCACACTTCCCCGGGGACGCCTCATCCAGCAGAGTAATCACGCACCCACGACAATTCTTCACGAGGTGGGGAGCGCCTGAGCAGCTGTCAACGGATGGAGGCACAAACCTGTTTAGTGGCGAGGTGGCTGACTTCCTTGGTAAATGGGGTGTGAGAGCAAGGGTGTCCTCAGCACACTACCCACAGTCGAACGGAAGGGCTGAGGTGGCAGTGAAGGTGGCGAAACGCGTGTTGAGAGGCAACACTGGAGCTGGCGGTAGCTTATACTGCGACAAGGCGACTCAAGCTCTTCTCCAGTACCGAACACCCCACTGCAAGACATTGACAAGTCTCCAGCACAGCTGGCCACTGGTCGGCAGCTTCGTGACAGCGTCCCAGTTGCCCGTCAGCATTGCAAGGTGGACCAGCACTGGAAACGAACTCTTAGGGACCATGAGTTGTGCATGGCTCAATCCCAGGTTGATCTTCCAGCGTCACAGGGCGAGGCACCTAGGCAGCTCCCGGCACTGAACGTGGGCGACAGGGTCTGCATCCAGGACGCGACCACAGGCGTGCGGGATAGGTCTGGCGTGGTCATGGAAGTTAGACCTCACAGGCAGTATGCAGTCAGGTTGTCAGGCAGCGGCAGAGTGTCTTTGCAACCGTTGGTACCTCAAGGTCAGCACACCACCATTGCAGCCCACGCCTGCTGACGTACAGACACCCCCTATGCAGCAGAGGACGCTGGCAACTTCACCTTCATCCAGAACATCATGGGATGCTGTACGACCTGCGAGACAGCGGAGACAGCCAGCATGGATGGCAGATTATGTTCAGCCACATTAGTGTACGTAGTGTCTTCGGGAGTTAGTTATTAAGTTGAGGAAGTCTGTTCTGTCTTGTTATGTTCTACAGATTTGATTTCGTTCACACAGTATTAATTGTTGCTACACACACACATACACATAACTTTGTATGTAGGACAATTATTTATGCAAATGTATTTCCCTTACATGTCAGTGTCATGGTTCAAGGATGTACTATTTACTTGGGGGGGGAGATGTGAGATGTATTACCTAAGACGTGGCAACATTGTACCGCACGGCGCCAGCTCACGCCTCGCGCCACTACCAACACAAAGGCAGTCACGGCCTCCCCTTTGTCACGAGAGGATGTATCACTACTCCAGTAAACAAGGACGAGGAAGCTGGTGTTTCTTTGGACCTCTCACAGGTAGAGATTGCAGACAGAGTGGTATTCAATAGGCCCATTACTTTGCTTAAGCTTGACAGTCCTTATACTGCCATCATTACTTGCAATTAATTCCAAAACCTTGCCCATCATCCAAAAGGGTCTAGGTTTGTTCAGGGCCTTAACTAATACTGTCTCCTATTTAATTCTATTTTCCCAGCCACTTTGATATAAATTTCTACTATGTTCTCTAAGGCTCAGCAAATAGCTCTCATACCACAGCTTCTTAAAGTTTTCTATTATTTCCTCTTGTACTTCTAAGGTCTTTTCTAGTGATGGTTGGCTTTGATCATCAGTCCAAACCTCACTAGCATCTTCTCTGAGTATCAGTGAGGAATTGCCATGTAGTCTTAGGAAGGAATTAGGTGTTATGAACTCTAGACTATCAGAGCTAGACCTATATGTCAAAGGCCTTGAGTTTATAGCAAGTTGAATGTTAGAGAGCATTGTTAAAAGCTCAAAGTATGTCAACTTGGCTCTTCCTACTGCCTTATAAAGGCTGCCTTTCAGTACTCTGATAAGTCTTTCCCAGGCCGAGCCAACCCAAGCTGAGTATAAGGGTATTCTAATATGTTTATGTTACACTTCTCTAGCTCAGATTTAACTTCCTCGGACCTTAGAGAGTTTTCAAGTATGGATCCACCTTTTAAAAATGACTTGGCATTATCACTATACAAGTACTGAGGAATGGAGCACCTATTGCAAAATCTTTGAAAAGCCAAAATAAAGTTTTCAGAAGACATGTCAGGGAGTAGTTCAAAGTGGACTGCTCTTATGTTGAGACAAGTAAACACCAGAATACGTATACATCTTTTCTGTATTTACACGGCTTTCTTCTTTAACCCAAAAGTGACCTGTATAGTCTACACCTGCATGCAGAAAGGGCTTAATCAGGTTCATGTGGTGCTTGGGCATGTTAGTAAATTTAGGATACTTGAATGCTAATGCATTATACTTGGTACATGTGGTGCAGTTGCTCAACTCTGACTTGACTGCTGCCCTACTTTAGGGATCCAATATCCTTGTTCCCTTAGGTAATTCAGAGTGTTGCCTATGCCTAAATGTTGTACTTTCAAGTGGCAGTAATTTATTAGTAATGATGTGAACCTGTGCTTTCTGGGGAGCATTATAGGGTTATGCACATCGAAACTGAAGTACAAACACTTTGCTATCCTGCCTCTAGATCTCAGGATTCCCTTTTCATCCAGGAATAAGTTAAGATTCATTACTAAAGGAGGAACTTTAGCATTATTGATGGCACTCTCTTTCAGATAGGCAATTGCATCAGCAAAACATTCTGCTTGAGCTATTTTGATCCAGCATTCATTGGCTTTCCTTCTAGGATCATGACCCTTCAATTTGCTTAGGAACTTAAATAAGTATCCTGTGCTTCTCAATAATTGATCATAATCAGAATATTTATTTATGTTAAGTATGCCTGTATTTACTTTATTATTTTGGGAAGTATTAAGGCCGTACTTATCTGATGTTTATGATTAGAAGAAATGCTTAGCAAAGGGTACTGAGGCCACTTCTCAAAATGATTTGTTAGCCAATCTGGACCTTCAAGCCAGAATTTTAGTTTGCTTAATTATATACTTGCTGTACGTTAATCCCTCAGTGGTCGTATCAGCAGGATTTTCTGCTGTGTTTACATAGTGATATACCACTGGGAGTTTGAATTGTTTTGTTATTTCACTCTTCAGGCCTTCTACCTTTATTCCTCTATTCCTGACAAACTTGGACTTTACTTTGGGTTCCTTGGTAATTAGCCAATTTAGGACAACCTGGGCATCAACTGAGATGTTGATGAATTGGAATTTTATATTGTTGTAGGCTTCTATTATTACTGGTAAACATTTAAAGGCTAAAATTACACCCATCAATTCTAGAGTAGTTATTTTATGCTCATTTCTCTTATTTAGAGGAGCCACCTTTGCCTTAGAAAAGAGGTAAGAGGCCTTATTATCTTCACTCAGAGCTTAGGCTACAAAGCCATAGGACTCTACTGAGCTATCACAAAAGATATGCAGTCCATAAAAATCTTGCTTGTTGAGTGCTTGTCTGGGTTGGACAACATTTCTAAGTCTCTGTTCAAACGTTTCATTTCAGTGAGATCATGCCAGTTATCAGTAAATTGTCCACATAAAAATTATTAATTAGTAGTGTTTGCTTACATTTGTCTTCTGGAAATGTTTCAGCATGATGTTTCATGACATAGTTTAATCTGAAAGGAGACGAAATATATAACCAAAAACTATACTTTTATAGCGATAAGCTACTAGTTTGTCTCCTCTCCTCCAGAAGCAAAATTTATTCTGGTCAGCTTCATTCTTTAATTTGACCATAAGGAATGCTGGCTTTATGTCGCTAAGCATTACCGTTTTGTTTGTTCTGAAGTAAAAAAGCAATTTTAGGATAGAACCCATTAAGTCTATTCCGGGATAGGCAGCCTCGTTAAGTGAGGGTAATTCCTTATTAGTTTTCAGAGAACAATTAAAGACAGGTCTTATTTTAGTTGTTACCTGTTCTTCCATCTTAATGACTGGCCTATGAGGAATCCAAACATATTTATCATAATCAGAAGGTTTCACCTTAATCTCCTCTATTATACCATCCTCAAGTTGTTTATCAAACACCTCTTGGTATTTGTTGATGAGTCCTTTTCGTTTTAGATGGTCCACTGTCCGGTCTAGTACTTTTAGAGCAACAAATTTATTTGAAGGAACTGACTTTATTTTATCAGGATACCAGGGCAACTCTACATTATAATATCTGTCCTTGAAAGTTATTCCTTCTTTAAACTCATCAATTTGGTCTTTATCAAAGGACAACAATTCTCGTCTTTCTTTATGCCCATGGACTCTGAACTAAAGAGATGTTCAAGTCCATTGTCAACCTCACTATCCTCCAAGATGTGTTCTAATGAATTGAAATAAGATTTGAGAGGATCCATTACCAGGTTGATCGTAGTTTCGGTTTGAGGACTTAATTAGGGATGTACCGATGTGTTGGTATCGGTGGTATCGGCACATTTTAAGAGTATCGGTATTGGTATCAGCTGATTTTCTGCCGATACTACCGATACTTGAAGGAGTTTTGGACGTCGCATGTCACTCGTTGCAAATAATTTTGTTCAACAGAAATTGGGTTTTCTAAATTGTTGAAAAAATATTAGAAAAGTGTAATTATCTAGTATCATGATACTACAAGTTTGGAATTTCCCGCAATTTAATTTTCATCACTTTAAACAAAAAGATTCATATTACTTTGAATACAAGTATATAACACTTAGTATACAGTATAGCCTTTGGTATCGCGGATGCATACAATACAGGTTTAGTACTAGTAGCTTCGGCGCGGGATTGGGGGAGCCCCTCCACTCGCCTCATTTGCCTGCCTCAGTCAGTCAGACGGTCGCCCTGCAATGGGGCACGCTGCCAGGGTCTGGGGATTTTTTCACAGTCTTCATGACTATGGGCACCTTTTTTCAGGCCAGCACTGATTACTTTTTTTCTTCCCTTTTATGGTGGAACAGCGAGTAGTGGGTCTTTTCTTTTCTTAACATTTGATATTGCCCTTTAGCTGCTGGAATTGTTCTATAAAAAAAATCACTGCACAGGTATCGGTGTCAGTCAAATATTGGGGTATCGGTATTGGTCAAAATTTTGGTATTGGTACATCCCTAGACTTAATGACTCTTCATTGTCCCTTTTCAAGGACTTTATCATAGATTTACCCTGACTGTCGCTCAAAAAACTAAATACTGTGCCCATAGGGGCAGCTTTGTTATTTAATACCAGACAGGAACCACCTAGAAGTTCCTTTCATGTTACAGATGACATAAATTGAAAGATATTGATACCTAACAGCATGTCTACTGTTATTATTTCATAGTTTCGTTATTCATAAAAGGTCTCGTCTAAAAGGCCAATGTTCTTATTTTTGAAGATATTAATAACTTCATTCATTCCTGGGACTTCAAAAGTTATGTTTAGAGTTCTATCCACTAATAAAGGGACAAAAACTAATCTCTTTTCTAGTTTTATCCCCGTGGACATCTGTTTGAATTCTCTCGTCTCTTGGCCAAGGTATGTGCCTACTTCACATTCCAAGGCATGTAATCCACTGACGTCCTGGCACAGATCTTTAGCAGCTGTTTCCGATATATAAGACCTTTGGCTACCTGTGTCTATTAAACATCTCACCTTCCTACCTTTCTTTCCATTCCTTAAATTCAATGTCATAGTAGGAAGCATTTTTGATGAATCAAGGCTTCTCTGAGCCAGACACAAACTTACGCTGGTCTTCAGTCTGGGGTCTGATTTGTTATCTTGCAAAGGACACAGAGAAGTTAAGTGTTCCCTCTTTTTACACAACTGACATGCAAACTTTAATTTATTTTGCTTGCCGTAGCAAGCAGATTCAACGTGTCCTGAACCGGCACATCTTGTACACAAGGACAAATCTCTAAGTCTTTCGACTTTATCTTCATATTTAGGAACTTAGAGCATTTTCCCAGAGAATGTCCCTTAGAGCCAAAAAGCTTACAAATTGATATCTATTTGAGGCTTATTATTTGACTTGAAATTTTGCATTGTGCTCTTGCCTTCTTTACCCTCTTTAACTTTACAAGGACTTTCAGGTTAAGCATATTTGCTTGAAGGCTCATAGTTAGGTTTATCAAAGGTGTTTTTCCTGATTGGTGCAGTATTAATTAAAGTTTTTATTGCTTCGTTACTATTGGCAAAAAATGTCAGTTAAGGTAGGAGAACTATTGGACAACCTATGTACCAACTCTCTCTTTAAGGCCACGGGTAGTTTGTCAAAAACAAAGTGGCTAATTAATGAGTGTCCAGCAGTTTCCTCTGTTAGTAGGTCAACATCATGAGCCTTTAACTCGTGTAGGTAAGACCTCATTTCATTCAAATAAACTTTAACAGAAGTATAATCAGAGTCAAATTCCCCAGTAGGTGCTGCTTTTAAAATGTTCTTGTAAGTTTCATCTATGATGTATTTCACATCCAGAAACTCTTGCTTAAGCATCTGAATGGCCAGGTGGTAGTTGGCATCTGAGATGGTTAAGGGTTTGACTACTGAAACAGCATAATCCCTAATTACCCATACAGGTACAATTGTTTGGCAGAGCCAGATAAGTTTTTTTCTGGAACCGATAACATTGTTAAACTGTGTTAGGAAGGCATTGAAGGCAAATTTATCTTTCTCCTTGCCTGTACATGTTCCACACTGAAGAGAAGGAGGCCTACTTTCACCTAGGTTTAAATTAGTCATTACTTCCTGGAATTTATAAGCTGAATTACTAGTGGGTTCTCTTTGAGCATTCACGTAATATTGGTCCAAGTCTGTGCTGGTTTGCACAAAGTAATCTACTTGAGAATCTAGCTCATTATAAAAGTATGTCTCATCATGAATACCGAGATCATGCTGTTCCATAAGGTCATTAATTTCTATATCATAATTCTTGATTTCTTGCAGCTCAGCTTCAGTCTCCTTTAAACATTTTTTGCAGAAAGAGGGGGTCAACTGTCTAGCCTCATTCAACTCATTTAACTTATTGATGTTAATGGTGACCTTGCGTTTGTGCACACTCCTCTTTCTACACAATGAACTAATTAACTCTTTAGGGGTGGCCTCATTCAGTTTTTCCTCCCTAGATCCAGACATGGTTAACAATATATAAAAGGTTGTTTACCAATAAAATTTTACTTAAAATTACCTACAATAATTCCTCTAATCATTCACTGCAGGGAAGCAAACAGGTCCAACCCTCTAAGGCTGAGGTACGGAACAAGCATGCACCCAGCCACCGCAATCCTCAGGGCCCAATGCAACGAGCACAACAGCATTCAGTTGAATGAAGCTTGAGCTCGCCGCACCGGATCCCAATTACTTGCGATGGCTGAGCGCGTATCTAATTCCCCTCGTGATGGCTGAACGGATAGCGTGACGGCGCCACGTTCAGGAGGACGTGAGTTTAATCCCCGCCCGGTGCCACCAAGCTGGGATTTTTCGGCCGCCGCCGAGTGGCTTAAAACTACCCACATGCTGTCCAGAAGACCACCTATCAACCCGGACTCTAGATTCTAGGATTAAAGATGAGCTCCGGGAGGGCAGCATGAGCCAATGCAAGATGGCGCCACTATAAACACTCGCTTGCGCCAGAACGGGCCGGGCCAACCATCAGGCCCCACTGGGAAGAAGCCTTGGGCCGACCATCAGGATCCACCGGGAAGAAGCCTACCGGCGCAATAAGCCACGATGTAAAAAAAAATAAATAAATAAATAAATAAATAAAAAATTTTAAAAATTTTAAAAATCCAATTTCAAGTGGACCCCATCTACAAAGTACTTGGGGTGGTTTAAATAGTTGGCCGCCCCTAGCAGTATTACATTATCTACCAGCTTTTGTTTTTTGAGGGTCTTATTTAGAAAGTTATTCAAGACTTGCCTTCACCGGTTATACTCCACAGGTTGCGGGGTTCCAAATTTATTTCCCTTGGAGCAAAACCTGGGTTCAATCTGAGCTGCCAGGGACAAACAACTGGGGCCAACTATCTGACGCAGTCATTTATAGTATTCACTGGCTCTGAGGTTAATGTCTGTGTTAGTTACAGAGTCAACTATTGAATTTCCCCCCAGAATAGTGACCACTACGTCAATATTTTGGTTGCCCAAGGCTTCAAGAATCTCCGGGTTGTTCAGAAAGTGAGGGTAGTCTTTGCCAGGATGAGCCGAGAATTGAAGTTCACGAGATGCCTCCTCCCCGCAGTCCAAGGTCAAGGTGGCTTGCCTCTCTGGCAGTCTTTGCAAATACTTGACGTAAGAGTGGCCCAGTATCGCCACCCTCATAGCTCAGATTAAGTTGGAGGCTTGATCAAAAGGCAGCGATTTAAATTAATCTGAAAGGAAGGTGGCCTTTGTGCTGAGAGGTATATTATGACAACTTGTGTTAGTGGCAGCGAGCGCCGAACGCCGGCGTGGAGCCAGGCCGGTTTGTTTACATTTAAGCCCAATTCACTGCTCGGTAGTTACTACTTATTCTGAAATATGTTGCTATTTATAACAATGCAAGAAGATCGCAATCACACGTGGCCAACTTACCTCAAACAATAGGTAGATCACTCAGCTAAGGACTCACTAACATTTAAAATCACTACAAATAGGGCCCATTATAGTAAGTTAACCTGTGAATCACTTAGCTGAGTATGATGAGGAGTTTCAGAATAAGTAATCCGAAACAGTCGGCCCTGCGTGAGACCGATCACTTGTAGTAATAGGTTGTAGAAGTAGAGACCGAGGAACTGCGGAGACTGAACAGGGAGGTCTGCACTGGGTGACTGCTGCTCTGAGACTGGGGCCAAGCTGCTCCTGATTGCCAATTCGTAATTTCCAAAACGACCCCTGAATCTTTCGCTCGTAACTTGGTTTCTTTGTTAATAATACGTACTTAGTTTTAGCTATGAACCACCCTCACTTCCCAAACAACCCTTAATTCCTAACACGCGGGGCTGGGCTGTTCTGACCTCACAATTGGGTGTCCTGGTGACATCTGCTGGGATGACTGATAGTGATGTTGAGGGGAACTTGCCTGTGGTAACATGGGCCTCAAATGCCTCCTGTTTCTGTGAGAGATGGCCATTTCCATCTAGCATGACAGTATATTGATGATGCTGGATCGTTTCTGTTACGATGCCTGTCCTGTCCCACAGCCTAGTTGCCTGGTTTTGCAGCCGCTAACAGGTGTCAGGGGAGAGCAGTGGCAGCTTCCTGGGTGTGTGTTGGCCATCAATGTCTCATTGCCTTCTGCTACCTAGACTTCCCAACATCGTAATATTTGACTCCAATGCTTGTCAATGTATAGATGCCACCGATCTGTGGGAATGGCATCTCATAGCCATGGCAAGTTGCGACGGTGACTTGCCCACCCCTCAGAGTGGAATATTATGGTACTATAAGATGACAAGAGATGCCTTGCGGTGTCCAGGCTCAACCTGCCATCAGTGTTGCCCATGATTATTCTTTTCCCATTTTGACAGGCTGCCTCCACCATTTGACTGGAGGAACTGTGTGGTTGAGACTCAAACAGTGACACCCCAGGTTTTGAAGACTGTGGTCACCTCGCTGACAAGATTCATTCCTCCATCTGTAGATATGTGCTCTGAGGCTCCAAACCGGGAGAAGTAACATCTCAGCTGGTTCTTGGTTCTTTGGGAGGAGGTGCCATTGGGAGAGTAGGCTAGTTCTAGGCATCCAGTTAGCCTGTTGGTGTCAAGGTATAGTATATGGCCATTATGCTGGAATGTGTCCACTGCTGTCCTCTGGAAGGAGTATTTTGATGGTGGGGTGAATACCAGGCTGGGGGTTGTGATGGGGTGTGGCTCTTGCAGTCCACGCACAATGAGCAGTGATGTTGCAGGTTTCCTTTGATCCCTGGCCAGTACACACATTGCCTGGCTCTCCACAGCATAGAGTCCAGGCCTTGGTGCCCTGCATGCAAGTTCATGCCCACCCTGCTGCAGTGTTTCTGGGCTAACCATGTGGACAGAATTCTGCTCATACGTGTATATCACAATGTCTTGGGTAGCAGCTAGACGGTTCCTATATTGTAATAGGGATGGAGGTAAGCAGCTTCAAAAGACTTATGCCATTGTCTGATTGTCAGTCATTTGCCAAGACTTTGGCCAGTAACGACTGGTAGACAGGGTCATCTGCGGCTGCCTTTCTGACTGATGACTCGCCTATGATATGGCAGTCTTGTTCAATGACAGCAGGAATGGCAATTGCCATTGCCGTGGTCAGATCCTCATCCAGGCCTACGTCTGCCGCACCAGGGGCAGCCTAAAGTGCAGGGTACTGCAACAGGAAGTGCACAGTGCTATTTCTTTTTCCAGGTAACTTAACGCAGCTTCAATATTACAGAAGAACCTCATTATCCGGCATTCAAAACAATGGCACCCTCAAAACAACGGCAAATATTTGTGGCTCAAATTTACAATTTAAAATTTTCTTTTTATTAATATTATTATTATTATTATTACAGGTAACTCTCGATTTACGCGAGTTTGGTTAACGCGTTTTTGAAATAACGCGGGGTCCAAAATCCAAATAAATGTTTAATTTACACGTTTTTTCCACTTATACGCGATATTTTATGGAGTGGCCAACATATGTCTCACGCAACTGGACTAACATGGCGCCCAATACACAGCTGAGCTCAGTTCTTCCCGCGCGCCACTTGAACAACAATACAATACCCACGCTAATCAACAATAAGGGTGGGCAGGTACCGGTACCAGTACCGATACTAACGGTACCAGCTATATGGTTAGGTACCGGTACCAGACTGCTCGGTACCGGTACCAATACTAGCCAGTTGCTCATGGTGTCCCTCATTTCTTCCTCACACGAGTGAGGCTGA
Source organism: Eriocheir sinensis (assembly GCF_024679095.1). Taxonomy (NCBI): domain Eukaryota; kingdom Metazoa; phylum Arthropoda; class Malacostraca; order Decapoda; family Varunidae; genus Eriocheir; species Eriocheir sinensis. Next base: position 12,642,354 of record NC_066554.1, read on the forward strand.
GACTGAGTGCCTGAGTGGATATCTCGGTGATATGGATATTCGCTCTCTCTCTCTCTCTCTCTCTCCACTAAATGAAGTGAATATTTATTTTTTGACAGAAACCTACCTCTTGTTTGATTTACATTGTTTTTGATTTACACGACCTCTTCAAGGACGCAATACTTGCGTAAATCGAGAGTTACCTGTATTATTATTATTATTATTATTATTATTATTATTATTATTATTATTATTATTATTATTATTATTATTATTATTATTATTATTATTATTATTTTTATTATTATTATTATTATTATTATTATCATTATTATTATTAGTATTATTATTATTTTTATTATTATTATTATTATTATTATTATCATTATTATTATTAGTATTATTATTATTTTTATTATTATTATTATTATTATTATTATTATTTTTTTTTTTTACGTGCTGCCTCTAGCGCTTGCAGGCTTTCTTGAGCGGCCTTATGGACGGCTTCAGCCCGTCAGTGGCGCAGGCTAATGTTATAGTGGCTGCCGTGATGTGTGACTTGCTGGGCCCATGCTCCTCCCTGGTGCTCCTCTTGACCGAAGTCGCTGAAGTTAGAGTTGATTGAAGATCTGGACAGCATGTGGATGATCTTCCACCAATCAGAGATGATTTGAAAAATCAGCGTGTTCGGTGAGGGCTGGAACCTAGTCCACGCTAGGTCCTCTGGCTCACCACACCCGCACACTAACCACTCGGCCACCGCCTCCCCAGAGTTCCACTTAATCTTAAATTTCACTTAAAATTAAACACTTCAGTAACTGATTGTGTAGTAATAGTACTTCATAAATGTTAAATGATGATCTAATCAAGAAATATGGGCATTGAAATGTAGCGTTTGTAATTATAAAGGTTGCGTTTATCATCGGCGCAAGGCGATAGTCTATTCTTGTTTGCAAACAAGAGCACATGTGTTGTGCTGCCGGTGCCGTATCGAGACCTGCTGCCTTTCACCGTTATTACTGGGGCCGCATACTCAAAACATTCAAAAGTGCCTTTCGTGGCAACGACACCTTTCCGCCCCACCGTTCCCCGAAAAGTGCGTAAACAGAAGCTCACCAGGTTGGCGCCATCTTTGAGCGCCTTTGCTGAAAGGTAGGGACGGAGCTGCTGTTGAGGAGGCAAAGGTAGGGACGGAGCTGCTGTTGAGGAGGCAAAGGTAGGGACGGAGCTGCTGTTGAGGAGACAAAGGTAGGGACGGAGCTGCTGTTGAGGAGGCAAAGGTAGGGACGGAGCTGCTGTTGAGGAGGCAAAGGTAGGGACGGAGCTGCTGTTGAGGAGGCAAAGGTAGGGACGGAGCTGCTGTTGAGGAGGCAAAGGTAGGGACGGAGCTGCTGTTGAGGAGGCAAAGGTAGGGACGGAGCTGCTGTTGAGGAGGCAAAGGTAGGGACGGAGCTGCTGTTGAGGAGGCAAAGGTAGGGACGGAGCTGCTGTTGAGGAGACAAAGGTAGGGACGGAGCTGCTGTTGAGGAGGCAAAGGTAGGGACGGAGCTGCTGTTGAGGAGGCAAAGGTAGGGACGGAGCTGCTGTTGAGGAGGCAAAGGTAGGGACGGAGATGCTGTTGAGGAGGCAAAGGTAGGGACGGAGCTGCTGTTGAGGAGGCAAAGGTAGGGACGGAGCTGCTGTTGAGGAGGCAAAGGTAGGGACGAAGATGCTGTTGAGGAGGCAAAGGAGGACAACACAAGTCTCCCAGCTCACAATTATATGAAATACAACCTCATAACTTGGTTTTGAGTGAAATACATAATTTCAAGAGTTATTACTGGGTGGCAGCACCATAGTAAACTTATATTGCCTAATCAAATAAGGAGTTATGAATGATTTCTAGGGATTTTGAGTTGATTCATGAACAGTTATATAATACTGTTTTATCCACTCACAGTGAGGTGGACCCCAAGTAACACTATAATAGGCTAGTAAATGGAGTTACATTACTTCAGTAGATAGGACAATCGATGGTGTTGTTATTGATAAGGGATCATGGGAATGTGGCTACTGCCGAGTGTCAGGCTACGTATTGTTTTTTATTGCTTCTCAACGGACAAAGGGTACTTCTCACCCTCACCTGTATCAGCATGTTTTCTCACTCTGCACCATGCGAGGATTCTAGAATGTTCCCTCCACTTCTTGATGCCGTAGCAGCCAGCTGTGGACAGTGCTGAGTGATTGGCTCACACTTCTAAAATCACAGTTGTCATGGGAGCTGTGACTGGTTGACTCGTGAAAAGGTGCCTGTGAGGAAAATCCCGCCTTTCAGCGATTCAGCATGCCAATGTCGCCTTTGAAAATGTTTGTATATCGGGATCCAGCCGAAATGAAAAGCGTCGTTGGTGCGCCGTTTGAAACGGCGCCTTCCGTTAACTGGTGTCTGTTGGTAAGGCGTGTTTTGCGTACATGGCCCGTGGACCACTGGGCCTGTTATTTGGTAGGATAGGATGTATTTACTCTACTAGCAATTCTATAGGAGTTCTACTCTACTGAGGAAGCGGTGGTGGAGTCGTTAGCATGCCAGTCCTGCGTTTCACCGTGTCCAGGATGATGTGGGTTCAAATCCGCCGCTACCGGCCAGGAGATGGCACCACTATAAACACTTGCCTGTGCCATGATGGACGGGCCTTGGCCGAACACCAGGCCCAACCAAGAAAGCACACCAGCGCTATGGGCGTGAACGGGGGAAAAAAAAAAACAAAAAATAGAATTGCCTTTTTTTTTCCTTTTTTTTGGCAAAAGTTTATCCGGCACGAGCTTCCCCCTGTTCATGCCAGATAAACGACGTTCTACTGTACAGCAGTCAATATTCATATTGTAATACATATTCACCAAAACATGGGTGCTCAGGGCGAGGAACATTACATTAAGTGCAATAAGTGCACCTGCCGACTGCATGCAACTGGCAGATGCTGCTTGGATTTTATTTATTTTATTTATTTATTTATTTATTTTTTTTTTTTAAGGGAGGGGAGGTGAGGGGCCAGACTACAAAGTTAATGCTAAGTAGGGTGGTGGGCCAGACACCAGGCCTGGTCTGGTCCCAACGTGGGCCAGAGTTAGCCCACCCTTGTCTTACACAGTCCACCCATTTAGCTTCATGAGATAAGCCTCCTATATCTCAAAACCTCAAGCAATACATTCACTGCATTCCTCCCAAAAAATTCACCACAACACCCTTTGCACTTGTATTCTTGTGGCATTCTTACTATTTCTTGCATACTGAGGCAGTCAAGTATAAGTACAAAGCTTACCATGGGGTTTATCTCCATCAAAAACGAGGGCATCAAGTAGACTCAGGATCTGATTCATGCCATTAGCTGGGGATGGCAAATTCTCAGGAATGAACCTAAAGGAAAAAAAAAAAAACAGTTACAACCTTAAACTAAATTATTTTCAGAAAACACAAATTCTTCTCTGTATAACAGTTGAGTAAACTGTTTGAAATTTACTTTCTTTGAATAGCTATTGTGAGCACTTAACTCTTTCACCTACCAAAGCTGTCATTGGCCTCTGAGGCGCAGACATACCGAAGACAGCTTTCATCTTCTTTGGAAGAAGTAGGCAAACACACACACACACACACACACACACACAAGCTCGCAGCAGCCACCACGGATGCACGCACTACGGAGCAGTGGAACCAATCTGTTTGATAGTCACGGGGCCCGAGTATACAGCTAAGTAATTTAAAGTCCCATCTCCTAAGAGTCCAGGCATTAAGATGTGAAAGACTGAGAAGTGAAAAGTACACCAGGGAGTAGAAGGAGAGGTATGAGAGATTATCATGGAAGGTAAACAAACGACCAAAATGGCGGACCCGCTGTCTGACTCCCCTGGCCCAAGCCAGAGAGAAGATTCCTGTGAAAGTTTTGAGGGCTTCATGCCAATGAATGGGACAAATGATGGAGACAACACAGGGAAAGAGAATAAGCAAAGTAGAAAAGGACTGTGACAGGATGGTGGTGGAGATGAGGAGGATGAGAAGGGAATTTGGTGAAGTGATCCAAGCACTGGCCGAGGTGAAAAAAAGAGATGAAGAGGCCAAGAGAAGAGATGAGGAGACAAAGAGAATGATAGAGAGCTTAAGAGGGGAAATAATAAAGTTGACGAAGGAACAGATGGAAAACCAGAAAGAGATAGCAAAGCTGAAAATGGAAAAACTAGAAAAAGACCATGAGATAAAAATTATGAAAATGAAGAGAGAGGGAGAGGTGATTGGGACAAACGAAGACATGGAGAAGATGAAAGAAATGATAAAGAGAGAGGTAGCAGAGAAAAGAGGAAATGACCAGCAGAATGTGGGTGCAAGGGTTCAGGAACAGATTAAGCATGTAGTCAGTGATGAGCTGAAGGAGCGGAGAAGTGAAAAGGACAAGGAAAAAACGAGCTTCAGGGAAATATTAGAGCAACAACAACAGGAACAGAGACAAGATACAGAAAAAGAAGTTGTAAATGTACTAAGAAAAAAAGAAACAATGGTGAGGGACATGGCAGATGAGGAAAATGTGTCATAATGATTGGTGTAAAAAGTAAACAACCCAGTGAAGAACCAGAGGGAAAGTTATGAGAGGAGTAAGGTGAAAAGTATACTGAGAAATATGAACACTGAAGAGGAGGAAAAGATTGAGGAAGAAGGAGATGAAATAACAAGATTGGGAAAGTATGAGGAAGGAAAGACCAGGCCATTAAAGATCAAGTTAAGATCCCAAATGACAACAGAAACCATCCTAAATAAGTCGTGGAGATTGAACAATTCTGAAGAATACAAACAGATATATGTGAGGAGAAATATGACAGAGGATGAAAGAATGAAGGTAAAAGAATTCATAAATGAAGCAAAAAAAAAAGGAATGAGGAAAGATCAGAGGAAGATAAGAAGAAATATTTTTGGAGAATGAAGAACGAAAAACTGATGAAGTGGTGGATAAGTGGCGAAGAGAGGGAGTAACGGTGTTGATAGAAGGAGGGGAAAGAAAGGGGGAAAGGAGAAAAGGTTTAAAGATTTAGTACACTAACATAGATGGTCTTGTATCAAGAAAATTGAACTAATTGATTATTTAACCCTCTGAGTACCGCGCTATGGCGAGAAAACTAGTACACCCCATACCGCACTATGTGCAAAATTTTTTTTTTCTTTCAAAACACTCGAATCTATCCCAAAACCATAAAAAATGTTGTCATTCCCCTTTCCGTAGCTTAGAAGTGTACCCCCTTCATCTCACCCGCAGCCCCGCCCCACCCGTCCAGCCCTGCTCAGCCGAAAGCGAGTTCATGCGGCTGTGCCCGCCACTCCGTTTCAGCGCGGTTTTGTAGTTCCACACTTTTTACACTCAGTGCATCATGGAACAATTATATTTCGAGAAATAAGACCGGTTTTGAAAATTATAAAATGACGATACGGTATCGTCACCCGTATGGGAAGCAACATTTTGTTTTTGGCAGAGGGTGGTAAGCTGTCCTGAACTTTTCCTTTGTTTTCACTATGTGGCGTATCCCATAGGATCACGAGAACCTGGGAGAGGCTAGCCCAACTCTCTAGCTATCACGTGATACCCGGCTGGTCTTCGGGGAACCAAAACTTTTCGCGAAATAAGACCGAGTGTAAGGGTAACTCAGTGACGATGTGGTATCGTCACCCGTACTGGCGGTAACATCCAGTGGTGACGATACCGTATCGTCATCGGTACTCAGAGGGTTAAGAGAAAGTGATCCAGATACTGTGTGTATACAGTACCCTCTCGAGTTTCGCGCTCGCTTTGTTCCGAAGGTATAGCGCTGAACTCGAGGATCACGAAACTCGAGGTATTGAAAACACTGAAAAAGCGCTTATCTGTTCCGACCTGTGGATTTTTTTTTTTTTTTTTTTTTTTTTACATGTGGGCTATGGCGCCAGTAGACTATCCATCTGGGCCTGATGGTCGACCCTGAGGCTGTCATGGCGCAGGCAACTAGCTGTTTATAGTGACGCTATTTTAATTGGCTCATATATATACTGCCCCCCGGAGTTCACTTTTTTTCCTCCTTTACTGCCTTGTTATCTCAAAATACATACCTTGGAAAAAGGAAGAAAACAGGAAGAGAGAACGGGTCGTTTTAAAGCCACAGATGAAGCCTTACAATTGGCTGAGCTCTGAAAACACGCTTGTGATTCGCTGGGAGTCCGATGACGTCTTCGCCGGCGCTCACCCGGTCAGCGGCCTCGCTGCCTTGGGGCAGTGTCACACTGCCCGTTTTCTTCTAACCGTTGTGGCTACTGGCAACGCCCGTGCGCCCATCCGGGAGCAAGTTGTCGGTTGTCCGTAACCTGGTGTCACACTGGGCCTTTTTCTTCCCACCGCATTAGCGGCAGCTTGGGCAACCGGCATATCCAACTTTTCCAGGTGTGCGTCACACACGGCCAAGGTCAGTTGCCCGTATCCACATCCACAACGTAAACAAAGCACTTGCCCTGTATCAACATGGCGTCGTCTGCCAAAGTAAGGGCTGCCGCGGCTTGTGCTGCCATTACCCAAGTTATGGACTTGTTGCATCAGTTAAATTACAGGAAGAAGCTGTTGTGGGTGTGGCGTGTCTGTGGGTCCTCCGTGCCAGTTCTCATTGTCACCATTGTGCGTGAGCGGCCAACCCACCCATCTTGACTCCGACCACATAAACACATGGATCTAGTAACAACAAAGACACACACACATACACACACACACACACACACACACACGCACGCACACACCAGACTCATCATGAACCACGGCAGATATTTCTCACAAACAAAAATGGTTATGCCATTTCCTAGTGTGTGTTAGAACTTATTTGGTGAGTGGTTCATACAAACCAAACATACCCAGTGGCAAGAAGAGAGCAGTGTTAAAGACGACTGCTCTCTTCTTGCCAAACAAGTTTGGTTCATGTGAGCCACTCACCAAATACAATTCTAACACTCAAGAAATGGTGAAGTCATTATTGTTTGTCAGAAACATCTGCAATGGTTCCTAATGAGTCTGTGTGCGTGTGTGTGTGTGTGTGTGTGTGTGTGTGTGTGTTGTTATTCGATCCATGTGTTTATGTGGTTGAGTCAAGATGGGTGGGTTGGCCGCGCACGCGCAGTGGTGACAATGAGAACTGGCATGGAGGAACCACAGGCACGCCACACCCACAACTGTTTCTTCCTTCCATTTAACTGCAGCAACAAGTCCATAACTTGGGTTATGGCAGCACAAGCCGCAGCAGCCCTTACTTTAGCAGACAACGCCATGTTGATACAGGGCAAGTGCTTTGTTTACGTTGTGGATGTGGATACGGGCAACCGACCTTGGCCGTGTGTGACGCACACCAGGAAGAGTTGGAGTTGCCAGTTGCCCTAGGTGGCGCCAATGCGGCGGGAAGAAAAAAGCACTGGGTGACACCAGCTTATGAATAACCGTGAACTCGCTCCCGGTTGGGTGTACGGGCGTTGCCCGTAGCCCCAACGGTTAGACGAAAACGGCCATTGTGACACCGCCTTAAGGCAGTGAAGCCGCTGATAGGGTGAGCGTCGGCGATGACGTCATCGGACTCCTAGCGAATCACAAGCGTGTTTTCAGAACTGTCAGCCAATCGTAAGGCAGCTGCCTTCAACTGCGGCTTCAAAACGACCCGTTCTCTATTCTCTCTCTCTCTCTCTCTCTCTCTCTCTCTCTTTTGCCATAGCCACAATGTTTGGAGGAAAACGTCCAGTGTGATACTACCTTTAGAGGTAGTGTGCATGACGCCGATGGTAAGTAGACGTGACCTGTACGTGTCAAAGCAGCGTGAAAGTCGGGATGGTAAGAATTTAGGGCTAACCACGAAACTCGTGGATCGCGAAACTTGGATAGCGCGAAACTCGAGAGGGGACTGTAGTTGAAACAAAACTTGTAAAGGAATTGGAGCTCGTGCTGGATGGAAAGAGCAAGTACAACATTTGGAGGAAAGATAGGAAAGAAGGATACGAATACCGAGATGAGGCATATAAGGAAAAAAGGAAAAACTACGCAAAGGCAGATTACGTTGGACTCAAGACTTTCTTCGCTGGGATAGACTGGAGTGATATGAAGAGGAGTACTAACATTCAAAAGAAATATGACTTTTTTATGCATATTTACAACAGAGGAATAGAGATATATGTTCCATACTACACAGTAAAGACTAAAGGAGAGAAAACATGGTTTGGATGGAGGTGTGAAACAGCAAAACGAAACAGAAATAAGGCATGGAGGAATTTAAATAAGAATAACAGAGACAAATATAAAAAGTAAACAAATGATTATGTGAAAATAATTAGAGAAGAGGAAGCTAAATTTGAAAAAATAATATTTTTAGTTGTAAGGAACCAAAAATGTTTTAGAAATTCATAAATGGAAAGTTAAAAAGATATGAAGGAGTGGAAAGGCTAAAAGGAAAAAAAACGTATTTTACAAAAAGGACAAAGAAATTACAGAAATATTAAATAAAATTTTCATAAAGTATTTACGAAAGAGACCGACTTTGACTGGGGGCTCGAAAACTGTAATGAAGAGAAGCTAAATTATGTAAAGGTTGAGAAAGGGGAACTGTTGCAGCTGATGGAAACTTTAGATGGAAGGAAAGCTATGGGACCGGATGAAATCTCCGGTCAAGTGCTAAAAGAGTGTAGAAATGAATTATTGGAACCACTTTATGACATAATAACATGCTCTATAAATACAGGAAAAGTGCCCTTAGAGTGGAAGAGAGCGAACATTGTACCAATTTATAAAAGTGGAGATAAAACTAAACCATTAAATTATAGGCCAGTCTCTTTAACAAGTGTAATGTGCAAGATCTGTGAAAGTATAATAAAAAAACAATGGGTCGAACATTTAGAAAAGGAAAACATGATAAATGAAGGACAGTTTGGATTTAGAAAAGGGAAATCGTGTGTCACTAACTTACTGTGTTTCTACTCAAGAGCAATAGACGTGGTGCAAGAGAGAGAAAGGTGGGCTGATTGTGTATATCTCGATCTGAAAAAAGCTTTTGACAAGGTTCCGCACAAAAGGTTAACCTGGAAACTACAGAAATGGGGAAGAATGGGTGGAAAGGTTATAGAGTGAATGAAGGATTACTTAACAGGAAGAGAAATGAGAACGGTGATTAGAGAAAAGATATCAAATTGGAGGAGAGTAGAGAGTGGAGTTCCTCAAGGCTCAGTTCTGGCACCAATAATGTTCATAATATATGTAAATGATATGCCGATGGGTATAAAAAGTTATATGAGCCTTTTTGCAGACGATGCAAAGTTAATAAGAAAAGTGAAGACGGAGGAAGACTGTGAAGAACTGCAAAAAGACCTGGACAAAGTGTATAGATGGAGCCAGTTATGGGAGATGAAATTTAATGCAAACAAATGCCATGTTATGGAAATGGGGAAAAGTAAAAAAAAACAAGGAAAACATACAGGATGGGAGAAGAAAACTTAAAGGTGGTACATGAAAAAGATTTGGGACTAACGATGCAAGACACACTATCCCCAGATAAACATATAAACAAGCTGTTTGGAGAAACCTACAGGATGATGCAAAATATGAGGGTAGCATTCCATTATATAGACAAGGAAATGATGAAGAAAATAATAACAACACTGATAAGACCAAAACTTGAATATGCTGCAGTTGTGTGGTCGCCTCACAAGGATATCAGAAAGTTGGAAAGAATACAGAGAATTGCAACTAAAATGGTCCCAGAACACTCGAATATGACGTATGAAGACAGATTGAAGGAGATGGACTTGACAACACTGGAACAAAGAAGGGAGAGAGGAGATCTGATCACACTGTATAAGTTGGTAAATAAGTTTGATGAGGTGGACCATATCTCTGTTTTTCCCTCCTTCATGATCCAATTCCTCTTCTCTTCGGTGTAAACCACCCCAAATCATCCTCCCTCACACTCATCTTACAACCATTCAATAATAGGAGACAGAACCACAGTGTCCACCACCCAGGTCCCTTGTAATCACTACTCTAGGCCCCGTTGGAACGGCACCGATCAGCTGATCAGTGGGAGCTTGCTGCCAATGTGTGTGTGTATTTACCTAGTTGTATTTACCTAGTTGTAATTTTACAGGGCCTGGGCTTACGCTCTGCCAGTAGTTCATTCCATTTCTTCCTTTCTTCTTCATTTCTGTTTTTCTTTATATATATATATATATATATATATATATATATATATATATATATATATATATATATATATATATATATATATATATATATATATATATATATATATATATATATATCCTTCCGTTTCTTTTAGTTTAGTTGTTCTATATAATATGTCTTCGGCTGCCTTTTGTGATTTTAGTTTTAACTTAACTGGTCTTCAATAAATCTTCAATAAATGGACCCATTCTATAAATCTTGTCTACTTCCTCCTCGATACTCTGCCTTTCTGCATCGTTTAGGTTCTTGAGCAGGTCTTTGACTGATTTCAGTTCCTCTTTATCCCTTTTTGGTTTATATGTTATATTCTTTTCTTTCATCCCAAAAATAACAACACTTCTTTTTTTGTCCGCTACTTCTCTCACTAATTCTTCATTTTTCTTTAGGGCCTTGACTTCCTCTTTCTCCACGTCTTCTTTATCCTCTTTCATTTGCTGTTCTATTAATTCATTGAAGGCTTACATTTGCTTTTTCATTCTCCACATCTTCACCTCTTCTCTAACTCTTTGTTCTTCTTTGTTTACCAATTCCTTCAAGTTTTCATTTTCCTTTCTTACCACTCCCAAACCTTCCTTCATTGATCTTTCATACTTTGCTACTTTTTCCTTTAGCTCCTCATTTTCCTTAATCAATTTCTTCTCATTTTCCTCTAGTCATTTTATCCTATTTCTCAGGTTGCTGTGGAATACTCTATTCTGCTCTTCTTCCTCATCCCTTCTCTTTACCATGCTGATCCATTTATCCAGTTTTCTTTCCATCAGCAGCACTCTCTTGTATAATGTCGTCTCATTTCTCGCAAAACCAGAGAACTCAGCTGAAGTACCTCCAGCCTCGTACTCACTTTCCTCCCCGCTGTTGTAGTCTCCTCCTCCTGCTCTTCCTCTTCTGCTTCTTGGCGTGATCCATCCCTGATCTTCCTCCTTCTCACTCATCGTACTAAACTGCACTAATGGAGACCCATCGAACCAACATTAGCGCAGCCCAGGCCTCTGCAACACTACACCAGGTATATTTCCTCCTCTACAGCTGGCGCGGGTCGAGGATTGTGTCTTTTCAACGGCTCAGAGCGGAGTGGCCCAGTTGTTTACTCCTCGACGGTTGATGACTGTGTGTGTGTGTGTGTGTGTTGTTACTCGATCCACGTACGTGTTTATGTGATCGGAGTCTAGATGGGTGGGTTGGCCGCTCACGCGCAATGGTGACAATAAGAACTGGCACGGAGGACCCACAGACAAGCCACACCCACAACAGCTTCTTCCTTCCATTTAACTGATGCAACAAGTCCATAACTTGGGTAATGGCAGCACAAGCCGCAGCAGCCCTTACTTTAGCAGACGCTGCCATGCCGATACAGGGCAAGTGCTTTGTTTATGTTGTGGATGTGGATACGGGCAACCGACCTTGGCCGTGTGTGGCGCACACCAGGAAAAGTTGGAGTTGCCGGTTGCCCAAGCTGACGCCAACGCAGTGGGAAGAAAAAGGACCAGTATGACATCAGGTTACAGACAACCGACAACTTCCTCCCGGATGGGTGCACGGGCGTTGCCAATAGCCACAACGGTTAGAGGAAAATGGCCAGTGTGACACTGCCTTAAGGCAGCGAGGCCGCTGACCCGGTGAGTGCCAACGATGGCGTCATCGCACTCCCAGCGAATCACAAGCGTGTTTTCAGAGCTCAGCCAATTGTAAGGCTTCATCTGTGCCTTTAAAATTACCCGTTCTCTCTTCCTGTTTTCTTCCTTTTTCCAAGGTACATATTTTGAGATAACAAGAGAGTAAAGGAGGAAGAAAAGTGAGCCCCGGGGGGCAGCATGAGCCAATTATAATGGCGCCACTATAAACAGTTGCCTGCGCCATGACGGGCTCGGGGTCGACCATCAGGCCCAGATGGATAGTCTACCGGCGCCACAGCCCACATGTAAAAAAATAAATAAATAAATAAATAAATAAATAAATAAATAAATAAAAATCTCCACGGGTCGGAACAGATAAGCGCTTTTTCAGTGTTTCCAATACCTCGAGTTTCGCGATCCTCGAGTTTAGCGCTAAGCCTTCGGACCGAAGTGAGCGCGAAACTTGAGAGGGTACTGTAATTAAACTCGTAAGCCGAGGTATGGCTGTATGTTGTTTTTGATTCTTAATTAACATAACATAATAACATGAAAAAATGTGGTTAAATTCAGTGTGGGAATCCTGGCATCAATTTGATTTATTACCATGAATTGTATTGTTTGGTGATTAAGATTTTGGCTACAGTGTGGCTATTGTGGCACTTTATAGACACAAGAGATAAGGGTTGAGTTTAGTTCAGCTAGTACTGAACAATTTATCCCATCTCACCCTAATCACTTTAAACTGATGCTGTGCATATCTACGGTAGATTTGATCTTGAAAGTATGAAATCCGCATGACATTTTACTCACTTTTCTTTGAGGGTTTTCTCCAAAATTTTGAAGCTGCCTAGTTGACCTCTCATGTGTCTCTTCCAGCGTATGACTACTGCCCGGTCATGTCTTTGTCTTTCTGCCTCTGATTTTGGAACCCAACGGGAGTGCAGCAGTCTCTGTAATGTTGACTAAATTCATAAGTCAAGTCTGGGATAAGGATTACAATAATAAAGGTTGAGATAACATAATTCTATATAAAACATCACTTTCAACAGGAAATGTGGTCCACTATTTATCAGCAAAGAGATTAATGTATCAATGTCTGAGGCATGCATGCACACATGTACGCATGCACACACACACGTAAGCACCCACCACATGATATTGGCCAAAATAAAGAAGCTGGGAAAAGTACAACAAAAAACATGACTACTTCCTTAACCCGTAAAGCATCAGAGACGTAAGAGATACGTCAGCTGCTCTCAGACATTAGAGCCTCGGAGACGTATGAGATACATCGCCCTCCTCCCATCCTTTTCCTGATAAATTACGTCCTCAAAACGTCTCTATATGCTGCTCTCATACATTACACACGTCATGTACCGTATTTCCCGCCATATAAGATGCACCTATAATTTGGCAAGGTATATTTAGAAAAAATAAAAATTCCTTGAACTTAATTTATATGCAATATTACATTTGACCACCTTACGCAGTGGCTGTGGCCGAGTGGTTAGCATGTGGGACCCACATTCACTGCGGCGTGGACAACGTCGGTTCAAATCCCCACGCCACCACCTGGGATTTTTCAGTCAGCACCGAGTGGCCTAAGACTACCCACATGCTGTCCAGAAGATCACCCGTCAACCCGGACTCTAGAAGAAACCGTCCCAGTGAATCAAAAATGAGTTCGTGGGGCAGCACGAGCCAAACATAACTGGCGCCACTATAAAAATTGCCTGCGCCATGACGGGCTTGGGCAGACCACCAGGCCCCTGAAGAAAGACTATCAGCACTACAGGCTTAGATGTATAAAAAAAAAAAAAAAAAAAAAAAAAAAAAAAAAAAACAATTACAGTATTACTATTATACCGTAAGTTGCTCTGGCGAGTTACAGTGCTCTTACCCCAGGCAGCTGTGACTCTGAAATGGTAAACAAAAGGGTTGGTTTGTAGATCCAGTCACTGCGCAGTGTGCAGGCGGTAACTTTCGCCGAGCTACTGAGGGAACTAATCACACGGGATGTGGCAGTGCTAGCTGCGGTGGAGGGCGGACGTGTGTGCTCAAGCCCGGTTTCTTTTTTGTATTTTATTGGTGTTTCGTTGTCTTTTTGGTCCAGTTGTAGTTTCCTGGGTGTGTTGTTTTGGGCACTCCTATGTATAGAAGAGTGTAAGTTGTGTTGTTTTCTTGTCGGTTGTTTTGGTGTTGGGTTTGTTGTTGTGTTGGCGATTGCTTTGATGTTGCTTTGTCGGGACTGGGGAGGACATGCATAACAACAGGATTGCTGGCCGTGGTCATGGAGTGGTGACCAGGAGGATGAGTGGCAGCAAGGGTGGTGCTGGGAGAGGGCATGGATCACCGTCTCCTGTGACTAGTACTCCTGGGGTGGTTGCTGCGGATCCTTTCCCTTGTGTCACCTGTCATTTCCCTGTCAAGGAAGATGAGGAGGGTGGCATTGCCTGCGATGAGTGTGGTCAGTGGTGTCATGGATCGCAGGTGTGTACTGGACTTCCTTCTGCTATTGTTAAGCAGGTGCTGCAGCACCAGGGTAAGGGAGTGAAGTTTGTTTGCACTAAATGCAGACTGCTTCCTCCTGCTGCTTCAGGCAGTGGTATACTAGTAAGGCGAACCAAGGTGAGCTCGTGTCACTTAGGGAGTGCATGACCCAGATGTTTAATACCATCACAGGACTCAGCAGCACAGTGAGATCTATTGATTTAAGATTCAACGAGATGGTAAATGATGGTGTCTTCCCAAGTGATAGTGGCAGGGATGCGGTCCCTGATATTTGGACCATTATTCACCCCTAAAGAACCAGAGGCAGCTATAGCCACTTTATCGGGGAAGGGCCGGAGACGGTTATAATTGGCGCGGTCACCCCAGAAGTCTATCCTATTCAGCGCGCTGTTTCTCCTTAACCACGGCACATAGAGACTTCTGGATGGTGTCTTTAGAAAGAGGAAGACTTGCTGGTTAGTATAAAATCCATCTTATTCACTTGTGCAATGTAGGTTAAGCGTAAAGAGTGTGTGAATACAGGTAATTTCCTTTCACTCTCTCTCTCTCTCTCTCTCTCTCTCCACTGAATGAAGTGAATATTTATTTTTCGATAGAAACCTACCTCTTGTTTGATTTACATTGTTTTTGATTTACGCGACCTCTTCAAGGACACAATACTCGTGTAAATCGAGTTACCTGTATATATGACGGGCGCTGACCGTTCAAGATGTACATTCCCAATAAGCCTGCCAAATATGGACTGAAACTTGTCCTTATAAAGGCGGACACACACTATACGATGCGGGCTGTCCGGTGGCCAAAAGTGGGCGGAGCCTCGTCGGCCGGATGAAGCATACACACTATGAGGCGGCGTCATGGAATACCGGGCGGCAGCCGTCACTCTGAGCCCCACCGCCGCAGCGACGACAACAACACAATTTATGTTTTATGTTCCACAAACATGGATGGCCCTTGTACAGATCAATAAAACAGATCCAAAAGTCTTTATTTATACAGATGTCAGACATCGTGGAGCGTAGATAATGTGTACAACACGGCTGTCAGCGTCGCTCTGAGATACAGGTAACTCTCAATTTCCGCGAGTTTGGTTTAAGCGTTTTTTAACCCGTAAGCTGCGGGACTGAGATTCTGAGTGCGTCGCCTAGTGCGGCTATATCAGCGAGAGATTGACCTTCAATAAATGATATCTAAGTTACATAAACGTGTCATAAATATTACAATACACATATCTGTAGCTCGAAATGTGTTGTATCCTGCATATTTCTTAGATTTTTCTATCACAAAAATGTTTTTCTGGCAGTATCTGAAGCCGCGGCGGAAACTTTTTGGCGCCTGTTTGAAAAGCCCGCTTCCAGAAGGCTTACAGCAGCTTACCGCTCAGCCGCCCAGAAGGCGTACAGCAGTTTGCGGGTTAAATAACGCAGGGTCCAAAATTCAAATAAATGTTTAATTTACACGTTTTTTCACTTATACGCGATATTTTACGGAGTGGCCACCAGATATCTCACGCAACTGGACTCAAACAGCGCCGCGGCCACACAGCTGAGCTCAGTTCTTCCCGTGCGCCACTTGAACAACAATACAGTACAGGTAACTCTCGATTTCCGAGAGTATTGTGTTCTTGAAGAGGTCGCGTAAATAAAAAACAATGTAAATCAAACAAGAGGTAGGTTTCTATCGAAAAATAAATATTCACTTCATTCAGGAGAGAGAGAGAGAGAGAGAATACCCATATCACCGAGATATCCACTCAGGCACTCAGTCTCAGCCTCACTCGTGTGAGGAAGAAATGAGGGACACCATGAGCAACTGGCTAGTATTGGTACCGGTACCGATCAGTCTGGTATCGGTACCGTACCGTACAGCTGGTACCGTTAGTACTGGTACTGGTACCGGTACCTGCCCACCCTTATTGTTGAGTAGCGTGGCAGCGTGGGTACTGTATTGTTGTTCAAGTGGCGCGCGGGAAGAACTGAGCTCAGCTGTGTGGCCGCGGCGCCGTGTGAGTCCAGTTGCGTGAGACATCTGGTGGCCACTCCATAAAATATCGCGTATAAGTGAAAAAACGTGTATATTAAACATTTATTTTGATTTTGGACCCCGCGTTATTTAAAAAACGCGTAAACCAAACTCGCGTAAATCGAGAGTTACCTGTACCCACGCTGCCACGCTACTCAACAATAGGGGTGGGCTGGTACCGGTACCAGTACCGGTACTGACAGTACCAGCTATACGGTATGGTACCGGTACCAGACTAATCGGTACCAGTACCAGACAGCTTGGTACCGATACCAATACCAGCCAGTCGCTCATGGTGTCCCTCATTTCTTCCTCACACAAGTGAGGCTGAGTGCCTGATCGGATATCTCGGTGATATGGATATTCTCTCTCTCTCTCTCTCTCTCTCTCTCTCTCTCTCTCTCCACTGAATGAAGTGAATATCTATTTTTTGATAGAAACCTACCTCTTGTTTGATTTACATTGTTTTTGTTTTATGCGACCTCTTCAAGGACACAATACTCGCGTAAATCGAGAGTTACCTGTAATTCCCACCTCAAGGCCGTGCCGCAAGGTCACACTCACTGTGCGGCGGCGGGCCACGCCGGACGGAATTTCAAACAGCCAACGGCCATCTGGCCGTGTCGTGAGGCCGCGCCGCACAAATTACACACACACACACACACACTGCCTTAAAGCCTCTAGCTCCACCCACTTTTCGGCCGCCGGACAGGCCGCATCGTATAGTGTGTGTCCACCTTAAGTGACAACACAAGGGAGTACCTATTGGGGCCAAAACCGTATTTGGGGCAGGGAGATCCACCAGCTCAAGGAAACCTCGGCCTGGGACACTGCCTGATGAAGGAGCTGACTACGTAGACCATAATTATCACAACACCAACAGGAACGTACCTGTGGACAACTGGTTCACCTCAGTTCCCCTTGCAATCCTACATATCCACCGTCTGTAACATCCCCATTGATGTTCAGCGTCCTAATGGAGCAATGGAGCAGGCGGTGTTGTTCAATATCAGCTCTCACATGGCACGGTGCAGGAAGTGTCCACGGAAAGATGTTAGGAAAAGCCGCAATGTGTTCTTTAGTTGTATAAGAAGGCTCTCTGCAGATGCCACATCCTCCTTCAGTGCCTTGACTGCATTCCTCAAATGTAAGTAATAATTTTCTATGAATTGCAACTGTACTAATGCACATTTGTACAAATATACTCCAGATTTTTTTTTTCACTAATAAAATATCTTATGCTCTCAATAAGCAATTCTTCTGAGAGTCTTGTCCACTGAGGGTGAGCCATAATTTATTGCAGGGTCTTCAAAGTGAGAGAAACACACGGAGTGTATCACATGTAAACAAGGTCTAGTCACATGAGACACTGTATGTTTTTATGACACTATATTATAAATGGTACCTACATGTGTAATTGCTTTATTGAATATTTTTACCTATATTAAATAGTTGAATTCTTGCTTTTCATGAAAAACAGTGGTTTACTTTGAATATTTCCTCATCACCCAATATGGATTCTGATTTGATTAAAAAAGGTTGTTGACAACTTTCCATTTGAAGACGGTCATGATCGTCTGACTCAGGACGTCGGAAAAGGAAGATGGAACATACAATCGACGACGGAAATCATAGACATCGCCGGAAAATGTGCTAGTGTAACAGCGCCTTAACAATTTTAAACAGGTCAGTTTTTCCGCGAGGAAGAAAATGCTAGATGTATCATAAACTATTTTAAACTCACCGCAACACCTTCAGGAGAAATGGGAAAGGAATCTGAGAGAACTTCAGGTGTCCACCGATCAGGATCAGTGGAATGGAGGTATTTAAGTTGTTCCTTCATGGACCACGTCAACAGGTTCTCCTCCTCAAGACCCCGAGATTTGAAATACTTGCGTTGAATAGTTTTTTGACGTACATGATTTTGATATCTCTTGACATCTCTGAAATTTGTTCAATCTCTTTGTAAATTCTGTAAAATATAAACTCTCTCTCTCTCTCTCTCTCTCTCTCTCTCTCTCTCTCTCTCTCTCTCTCTCTCTCTCGATACATTTTAAGAAATATATCATGCCACACATTCTCTTTAAATAATTATCCTGAAAAATACATAAATTTCCAAGGAGTGTTATTGAAACAATTTGCATTAACATTATAGCACATTATATGATCTTGATATCTCTTAACCCTTGCAGTCTGCCTAGATTATACCAACATCCAGTCTGTTTGGGTCAAATTTGACTCGCGCTTAGAAATTGACACTTCTTCGCCATACATAGTACTACCACTAATACTATAGTCCAGCAAATCTTAAGTGGCGGCTCTGACGTAGACAGCCCACTAGACCCTGTTGCCACGTCTCAAACTGACCTCACACACTGTGCCTCTCTCTCTGTCTGTCTGTCTGTCTGTCTGTGTGTGTGTGTGTGTGTGTGTGTGTGTGTGTGTGTGTGTGTGTGCGAGAAAAGTGGGGGTGTACTCTCATTCGGGTAGTATGGTGCACGACAATGCATAATAGTAATAATAATAATAATAATAATAATAATAATAATAATAATAGTAATAATAATAATAATAATAATAATAATAATAATAATAATAATAATAATAATAATAATAATAATAATAATAATAATATTAATATTAATAATAAACCTCTTTAAAAAAATCACACCAAGACTCTTTACCCCTTGGGTGGTGTGGAAATAAGGTCAAAGTGTAATATTTTAATGTTCTTAGCGACCACTCCTTCCCCACTCCCTGGCCATCCCCAGCGGAGCCTCACCATTCACCTGCGTATGACTCACATCAGAATTTGCTTGACGGTCCTGGCATTCCATATATAGGTACAGTCTCCATATTTTATCATAATTATGCCATATGGCTGACACTGTATGGCAGATGGCAGACACACACTAAAAAATGGCAGAAATGCGATAAGTAAAGCAGGCAGAGCAACTGGCAACTGCGATGCGTTGGGTTGAGAGGAGCACGACTCATGGCTCAGACTTGAGCTGACAACGCCGCGGAGGCAACTCTGCCAAGTGTTGTACAAATTTCTTTGTATTCACTCACAGATAGAGAGTCAATCATAAAAACCATATTTGTTTTTATACTAGAGTGAGAGAGAAAGAGAGAGACATGGGGGGGTGAGAGAGAGAGAGAGAGAGAGAGAGAGAGAGAGAGAGAGAGAGAGAGATTTACATAGATTTACATAGAAAATCAGACCACACAGACCCCATGGTCCAGACTTGGTGGTCTGTCCTTAAACCTAAGTGATTTTACATTAATCAGAAGACTCCAAAACGTTGCATTTCTACTCTAGTTGATATTAAGTTGAAGGAAGTGACGGTCGAGCTTATTTTTAAAGGAGTCAATCGTGTTACACTGGACCACTGATGGTGGAAGCATATTCCATTCTCGCACTACAACGTTGGTGAAGAAAAATTTGGTGCAGTCTGAATTTACTTGTCTACATCTGAGTTTTACGCCATTGTTCCTCGTGCGCAAAGTGTCATCGATCATAAACAATGTTGATCTGTCTACATTCGTGAAACCATTAAGTATTTTAAAACATTCGATCAGTTTTCCTCGGAGGCGACGTTTCTCAAGAGAGAACATGTTAAGGGTGGAAAGCCTTTCTTCGTAGGATTTGTTGCGCAAGGAAGGGATAATTTTCGTTGCCCGACGCTGAACACCTTCTAATTTAGCAACATCCTTTGCATGGTGGAGAGACCAAAACTGTACTGCATATTCCAAGAGGGGTCTGACTAAACTGTTGTAGAGCGGGAGTATTACATCTTTATTCTTATATAAAAAGTTTCTTTTAATGAAGCCCAACATTCTGTTCGCTTTATTTGCTGCATCGATGCATTGCTGTGAGAATTTGAGGTTTGACGCGATTTTGACCCCCAAGTCCTTGACGCACTGAACGCTTTTGAGTTTAACGCCGCGCATTTCGTAATCGAACTTCTTATTCCTCGTTCCAACTTGAAGGACCTGGCACTTGTCTACGTTAAAGGGCATCTCCCATCTATCTGACCAAGCTGAAATTTTGTGCAAATCCTCTTGGAGGCTTTGCCTATCTTCGTCAGTGAGAACCGAGTTACCAATCTTTGTGTCGTCTGCAAATTTACTAATGCGGTTATTGAGTCCAACATCCACGTCGTTGATGTAAATAATGAAGAGCACTGGGCAAAAGAACCGAGCCCTGAGGGACGCCACTAGTGACCGGCGCCCACTCTGAGTTAAATCCGTCAATCACTACTCTTTGTTGTCTGTTGCTCAATCAATTCGCGATCCATTGGTTTACTTGACCATCAATACCTATTTGCTTTAATTTGTAAAGTAATTTATGATGCGGGACTTTATCAAACGCTTTCTGGAAATCAAGATAGACTACGTCCAGTGATTTGGTTACGTCATAAACAGTGAAGAGGTCGTTATAAAAGGTTAATAGATTTGATAGGCAGGATCTTTTATTCCGGAAGCCATGTTGTGAGTCCCCAATTAATGAGTGGCTTTCAAGGTAACTCACAATTTTGTCTCTAATTATGCCCTCAAGTAGCTTACCTACAACCGAAGTTAGACTAATGGGCCTGTAATTACCTGGTACTTTTTTGTCTCCTTTCTTAAAAATCGGTGTCACGTTAGCCTTTTTCCAATCTGAAGGGACGATGCCTTGTCGCAAGGACATATTGAATACGGTTGTGAGGGGGGAGAGTATTTCGCTCTTTGTTTCTTTCAGCAGAGTTGGATATACTTTGTCAGGTCCAGGACTTTTATTTGTTTTAAGTGATTTGAGGGCTTTAAGGGCTTCATAAGGTTTTATTTAAAAGTTAGACAATGCATGCTCGGGATTTACATTAGTACTGGTGTTGGTGGTGGTGGTGGGAGGACTGTTATTATTAAACACCGAGGAAAAGTAATTGTTTAATAGGTTTGCAACGTGTTGGCTGTCAGTCACTAGTGCACCGTCGCTGTTTGTTAAAGGTTCAATTCCACTTCTGATCGCCTTTCTGTTGTTTATGTAACTGAAGAAGGATTTCGGATTATTTTTACAGTTGGCTGCAATATTTTCTTCATATCTACGTTTTGCCTGAAGCACTAATCTGTTTACTCGTCGCCTGGCATCATTGTAAAGTCTAATGTTTTCGGGTGTGCTTTGCTCTTTCTTTAACCTGTAAGACAATTTTCTCTCCTTGACTGAGTGTTTAATTTCGCTATTAAACCAAGGTGGACTTTTATTAGTGTTAATTCGCTTCTCGCACAAGGAGACAAATGTGTCCTGCTGAGTGAGTAAGTGACTTTTAAAGCTTAGCCAGGCGTCCTCTACATTGCCGTCATCTGATAGTTGCATATCTATTAGTTTTCGTCGGATTGCTACGAAGTTGGCTCTTTTGAAATTGGGCACCTTTACTTTATTTTCAGTCACCGATGTTTGAGCTCTAATGTCTAGTCGCACTAGTTTGTGATCGCAGGAACCGAGGTGTTCTCCTACCGAGACATTACTGACTAGGTTATCTTGGGTCGCTATAACAAGGTCAAGTATGTTATTTTGTCGAGTTGGTTCAGAAACCATTTGGCTTAGATAATTTTTCTCTAGAAATTCGATCATTCTATGGGACTCACCTTCTGTACCCGACAGTGTCGCCCAGTCGATATGGGGGAGGTTAAAGTCTCCAAGTATCAGTGAGTCGCTGTTATTAAATGACTGCCTTAAGACGCTGTACATTTCAAGATCGGCATCGAGTGATTGAGAGAGAGAGAGAGAGAGAGAGAGAAGGGTGTGAGAGGCACGGTACGCGAGGTCAGTTGGAGA
>NC_066554.1:12664640-12692140 GCF_024679095.1 Eriocheir sinensis
CACGATCCTACCAGACAATTACTTCAGGTAGCTGGTGAGATACGACCTGTTTTACATATTACGTGATATCACTAATGGCGACTTATTTAATGTTACGAGACGGTGCTGGATCATGTCTGAATAGCAGCGAGCACTTAGGCAGAGTAATTCGAGTAAAGGAAAACAATTTATGTAACAGAAGCACATATTAGAGCTCTGGAATTCATATTACGATAAAGAATGCGACCAAGAGCGAAAGTTCAGTGTATCAAAACCAACCCCGGAACGTACGCTTGAAAACGATAGAGAAGAACAAAGAAAACAGTCACGCAATTTTAGTCTCGAGGCGTATTGATGCTCCCCACCTCTCCTGTATCACCGGAAAGAGTAAATGAAGGACGTAGAAGTCTGGAGGAATATATATATATATATATATATATATATATATATATATATATATATATATATATATATATATATATATATATATATATATATAGCTGTGTTGAGCTGTGAATAATGAACGGGTGAGGCATGTTCTGGTGTCCCCGTCTGCCATTTCTCCCTCATTCGTTCTCTCCTCCTATCTTCTCTTTCCCTTGCTCCCCCTTGCTTTCTCCTCCCTCCTTCATTCCATCGTCCCGTCTTCTTCCCCTCTTCTATCCTCCCATCTCCTCACTGCTCTCCTTTCTCCCTTGTTCTTCCCCTTCGTTCCATCCTCCTCTCTCCTCTTCCCCTTTCCCCTGTTCTCCCTCCCTCGCTCCCCTTCCACCCTTTCTCCTCCCCTCCGTCTATCGTCAGTGTAGCCCATTGAGTGTTCTCGCCTTCTCGGTGGCCATATCCTACAAATCCCTCTTGCCCTGTCGGTGTTCTCAGTCGGTAAAGATGTGTGTGTGTGTGTGTGTGTGTGTGTGTGTGTGTGTGTGTGTTAGTGTCCCTTTATCAGTACCTCTGTGTCTCTGTGTTCCTCTATTCCTCTGTCTCGCCGCCATTCACTGTCTCTGATCACGACGATGTATATGACCATGTGTGTATCTCTGCTTTGTATGCGTTCCCCTGCCTGTAGCTCTGTCCAAGATCTTTAGAACCTAACCAAACCTAACCTGACCTAGTCTAACCTAACTTAACCTAACCTAACCTAAGCTAACCTCACCCAACCCTAACTCAACCTAATCTAACCTATAGAGCTTGGTGCTCTCCCTGTTTCCCTGTGCCTGTAGTCCTATCCCTGTGTTCCTCCGCCTCGCCGCTAGGATACTCACTGTGTATGATGTGCACGACGATGTGGTGGGGCTCCGAGTTGGCGGTGTGGCAGGCGTAGCGGCCGGCGTCCTTCGGGGTGGCGCGATGGATGAGGAGCCTGGAGGAGGAGAAGGTCGGCCCGTGCTCCGTGACCACCGTGATGCCGCAGCGGGGGGAGTCGTAGGTGAGGGGCTGCGGGGAGGTAGTAGGGGTTGAGGCAGGAGGAATGGCCAGGAGGGTGTGTTGGTGGGCGATTTTTATTCGTGATTAAAAGACGAGGAGTCAAGAGTTACAAGTGCGGAGGAAAGGTGGAGAGGTCAGAGGGAGGATCAAAACCAGTGGAAAGGCCAGTCACAGAAAAAGAGAATGGGAGAGCGAGAGGGAGAGTGGGAGAGTATAAGGAGGGAGGAAAGGTGAGCAGGTCGAAGCGGAGAAGAGGGTGAAGAAGCGGGGGAGGGTCAGAGGGAGAGAGAAGTGTGTGTTCAAATAGGGAGGGAAGGTTAGAGGTTGGATAAGAGAAGAGGGTGGAGCAGTAGTGAGTTAGTGGGAGGTGGAAGAGGATGTAGAGAAAGAAAGAAAAGAAGGGAAGGACGCCAAAGAATGGAACAAAGATGGGAAAAGAGAGATTATGATTAACAAATGAAGAATAAAATAAAACGAGTGAGCAAAGAAAAAAACAATAGAAAGAGATACGAAGAGCGAAGTGAGAAGGAAGGAATGAGCAAGTGAAGAGAAGCGAAAAGAGAGAATTAAAGGAGGAATAAAGAAGAGGATGATTAGCAAGTGAAGAACAAGATAAAACGAGAGGGAAAGGACGAGCAAGCAAAGATAAATCAATAGAAAGAAATGCGAAGAGCGAAGTGAGAAGGAATAAGCAAGTAAAGAGAAGCGAAAAGAGGGAATTAAAGGAGAGTCAAGCGGAGAACGAGGAAAGGGAGTGACGAAGGACGCGACAGGCAAGGACGGAGATACATGAAGGTGTGAAGAGAAAAGACGAAGGGGAGACGAGGGAGATAAAAGACAAACAAGCGAGGAGGGAAGAAGAGCAGCGAGGGGGAGGAGAGAGAGAGAGAGAGAGAGAGAGAGAGAGAGAGAGAGAGAGAGAGAGAGAGAGAGAGAGAGAGAGGTAAAACAATGTGCAAGGGAGGGGAAGAAAAGAGAAACGTAATGGTTAGATTATTCTATTACTGGTGATGTATATTCTCTCTCTCTCTCTCTCTCTCTCTCTCTCTCTCTCGTTCGCCTGTTACATTATTCAGCACACACAATCTATGCTCCTCCGCCATTCCTGCCATTCACATCCCTTTTCTTTTTTCCTCCCTCCACTCACCCTCCTCCGCCTATTTTATCTTCCACGCCTTCCGCTAATGGCCCCTTTATGTACCCTCCACCTCCCGTTACCTCTTTCTCTCTCTCCCTCTTCCTCTCCCTGTTTTCCCTCCTCTTTTACTTCTTTCTCCTCTCTCTCCCTCTTTCGTTCTTTCCCGCATCATCTTACTTCTTTCCCTATCTCCCCCATCCTCGGCTTGTTTGTTTTGTTCTTTTCCCTCTCCTCTCTTTTACTCCTTCCTTCAGCTCTCCCTCGTCATCACACTTCTTTCTGTACCTCCCACATTCTCCCCCCCTCCCCCGTTTGTTTGTTTTTGTGTGTTCTCTTCCCTCTTTTTTCTCCTCTTCTCTTTCGTCCTTCATCTCCCTGTCTTCGTCCTCTCTCTCTTCATCTCGCGTCATCACTTTCTCACTTATTTTCATGCCTTTTTTTGCTTCCTCGCCCCGATGCTTTTTCTGCGTGTTGTTCCCTTCTCTTCTTTCTCCTCCTCCTTTCGTACCCTATCT
This sequence comes from Eriocheir sinensis, assembly GCF_024679095.1. NCBI lineage: Eukaryota > Metazoa > Arthropoda > Malacostraca > Decapoda > Varunidae > Eriocheir > Eriocheir sinensis. The sequence goes on from NC_066554.1 coordinate 12,667,698, forward strand.
CCCTGTTTTCGCCCCCTTCCTTATTCTCTCATCATCACTTTCTCTCTTGGCTCCTCATCCTTGCTTATTTTCACGCCTCTGCTTCCTTGCTCTGATGATATATTTTTTTCCCTCCTATTTTCCTCCAATCTTTCGCTCCTCGTGTCCCCATCTTCGTTCCCTCCCTTCCCCTCTCTCTCTTTACTGTTTCCTCTCCTGCTTCCTCATTTTCACTCACGTTTTACTGTCTTTGCCTCCTACCCCTGCGTTCATTTTTGTATTATTTTCTCCTCTTTTCTCGCTACCGTCCTTCGTTATTCCTCCCACGCCTCGTTATTTTCTTCCCTTCCCTTATTCTACACCCTAACATACTCCTAACACTATTTTCGTTTCTATGTTACCTCTTGCATTTTTATTTTCTCTTCTCTCTTCCTCTCAGCAACACTTTCGTTTTTGTTGATCTCCTCTATTCTTCTTCCTACCTGCTGACATTCAGCATCAATATGAAAGAAAGTAAAGTAACTCCTAGCAAAGAAAAGGTGCCTAATTATCAGAGAGCGAATTTCGTAAGACTCCGATCAATTCTAAATAATTCTGACTGGACTGAAATCTCGGCGGAAACAGATATTGATAAATCTTGGGGGGCCTTCACCACAATATTGAACAATGCCATAAGCATATGCGTACCCTATCGAAACAGACGTTCAGCTTTTAAGAAGAAACCCAAATGGTGGAATAACGAAACTCAAAATAGCCTATCTCTTAAAAAACGCGTATACAGTAGATATATATCAACTCACAGTGAGGCTGACAGACTAGAGTTGGACAGAATTCGCCGCGAAACCAAGAACTTAATAAAATGAAGCAAGAAAAATCTTGAAGAATATATAGCGGAAACGATTAAATCTAATCCTAAAGAATTTTTTAGCTATGTAAATAATAGAAAGTCACTCACTTGTGGTATCGGACCGCTTGCTAATGATAATGGTAACCACACGAACGATGAAAATGAAATGGTTACAATCCTAAATAACTTTTTCGCATCCGTATTTACCGACGAAGATTGTTTATCACCTCAACCGCCGGAGGTTAGAAGGACCGAAAAGATGTTAAGTGGCGTGCTCATCGTAGAAAGTGACATTTTACGCACAATTGAAAAGATTAAAGTAAGCAAAGCTCCTGGTCCAGACAAAATTACCCCTAGGGTCTTAAAAGAAATCAAACCAAATTTGTAAACCGCTCTCCGTCATATTCAATAAATCTTTAACAGCTGGAAAAGTTCCGTCGGATTGGAAACTTGCAAATGTCACACCAATTTTCAAAAAGGGGGACAAGTCTCATCCAGGAAACTATCGACCAATTAGCCTGACATCGATTCTTTGTAAGTTAATGGAGACTATCATTCTCGACAATATGGTGAAATTTTTTGAAGAAAATAATATGATAAATAATTCGCAACATGGCTTCCGTAGTTAACGTTCGTGTTTAACTAACTTACTTGATTTTTTTCATGATATTTTTGAGGTGTTCAATGAAAGCAGATCAGTAGATATCATATATCTGGATTTTCAAAAGGCATTTGATAAGGTCCCCCACCAACGATTGCTCAGCAAACTATTGGCGCACGGTATCTCGGGTAACATTCACAATTGGCTTGTGGACTGGCTCTCTGAGCGGAAACAGAGAGTAGTTCTAAACGGTGTTACATCTAACTGGCTCGACGTCAGAAGCGGCGTACCTCAAGGATCATTGCTTGGCCCCATGCTCTTCTTAGTTTATGTTAATGATATCGATGATGGGCTCACTTGCAAAGTATCAAAATTTGCTGATGACACAAAAATTGCTAGTAAAGTAACTGCGACACTCGACGAAGAAGCTTTACAATCAGATCTAGATCGACTTGCACGTTGGGCCAATCAATGGCAAATGAAATTTAACGTTGACAAATGTAAAGCGTTGCACATCGGAAAAAATAACAGTCGCATTCGGTACGTAATGAATGGCCAACAACTTTCTGCAATAAGTAAAGAAAAGGATCTTGGAATCACTATATCAAGCGATTTAAAGCCCGGTCAGCATTGTTCATAGGTAGTTAAAACTGCAAACAAATTGGTTGGCTTCATCGGACAAGTCTTTAATAATAAATCGGAAAAAGTAATATTAAAACTGTAAAATTCGTTGGTTCGACCCCGTCTAGAGTACTGTGTACAGTTTTGGTCTCCCTACTACAGAAAAGACATAGAAAAGTTGGAACGGGTTCAACAAAGAGTAACAAAGATGATTCCTAGGTTGAGAAATTTGTCATATGAACAAAGGCTTAAAGAAGTAAATTTATTCAGTCTCTCAAAACGAAGAATGCGAGGCGATCTAATGGAAGTGTTTAAAATGTTTAAAGGATTCAGTGATATTAATGCGGAAGATTACTTCACAATTGATCGATCAAATAAAACAAGAAGAAATCACAATTTGAAGATAAGTGGTAAAAGATTCTCGTCGCACGAAGCTAAACACTTCTTCTTCAATCGAGTTGTTAATGTTTGGAACTCTCTTCCCTGTGATGTCGTTGATAGTACAACAGTTACGGCCTTCAAGAATAGATTAGACAAGTATTTTGAATCCAACCAGCAACTAAGATATTACTCATTGTCGTAATAACGTTAAGTTCTTTCAAATAATGGTGTCTTTGTCTGCTTTTATAGCCCGGTTAGTGGTAGCAGTAATGGTAGTTCTTTCCTCTTTCCTACATAATTTCCTTGCAGTTTTTCCATGCTGCATGGTTCTTTTTCCTTTCCTGCCATCTTTGGCTGGAGGGATGGGGGGGGTGGGGAGGAGCCTTCGCCTTTGCTGTCCTTCATCTTCCACCTTTGATTAGATAGTTAGTGTAGCTTGTCACAAACAGCCTCGTAAGGACCTGCAGGTCTGCTGTTGTTTGTTCTTCCTTTGTGTTCCTTTATCTTCCCACTTCCTTTGTTTTCTTTACTGCTTCTTACGTTTTCTTTCAGCTCCATGTGTTTCCCTCGTTTTCTCTTTCCGACACCTTCATTTGTCATTCCAAACACTTTCTCCTTATCTTCATTTCCGTTTCTTCATCCCTAACTTTTCCCACCCCCGCACCCCCATTCCCTCCTCCCCTTCCTTCCACATCTTCCTCTCCTCCTTCCCTGTTTCCTCCTCTCCCTCCCTCCCTCGCACATCACTGCTTAATGCTTGCCTCCCTCCCTCACTTTCCATTATCTCTCTTAATCTTTCTTTTTGTTCTTCACTGCCTCCCTCCTTTCTATTAATGCCTTCCTCATTCCCGTTCAGTCTCCCTCCTTCCCCCCCTCTCTTCTTTCCCTCTCAACTTTATCCTTTCCTTTCCCTCCAACTGAATCACTGTAAAAAAGCATATAACAGTGCCAACACTATGCTCGGGTTCATAGCGAGGAACTTCGAGTGTAAACCGCCAGACGTGATGCTATCCTTGTACAATTCCATGGTAAGACCGCACCTCGAGTATGCAGTACAGTTCTGGTCTCGTAATTACAGAAAGGACATTGATTTACTGGAAAGGATTCAACGACGCGCCACAAAAATTATTCCAACCTTAAGGGCCCAACCGTACCACTCAAACTCTTTACACTGGAGAAAAGACGCCTACGAGGGGACATGATTCAAGTCTTCAAATACCAGAAAAAATTCAATAACGTCGATTACTCCAAATTCTTTGAACTGCAAACCAACTCAAGAACTAGAAATAACGGATTACCCATTCAGTCGAGTCGATGTAGCACAGACATTGCAAGGAGTTTCTTTTCAAACCGAGTCATCCGCCACTGGAACAATCTTCCCTCAGAAGTAGTAAATGCGAATACCATCAACTCCTTCAAATATAGAATCGATCGCCATTTCGCTGCGTCGGGAGTAAACTGAATATCGAGGTGCTTTCATCTGCTCATCTGTCGAGCAGATTAAATCACCAAAGCGGGCAACCTCGTAATAAGCCAATAGGCTTTCTGTTGCCTGCATTTCCATGTTTCCATGTATCTCTTTCCCCTCCATCTACGTACCTTTCTCCTTTACCTCACCACCTCCTTCCCTCCTCTCTCTTTCCACCCTTTTCATTTCCTCCCTCTGTCTCTCTACTTCCACCCAGCCTCACCACCTCCCTCTTTTCCTCCTTCACCTTTTTCATGTCAGTCCACTATCTCTCTTTTCTCTTCTCCCTCACCACCTCCCTCCCTCTATCCCTTTCCAGCCTTTCCTTCCCCTCCTAATACTTATTCTTCACTCCCGTCTCTCTCAGCCTACCCCCTCCTCCTCCCCTCTTTCTCTCTGACCCCTCCTTCTCCCCCCCTTCTTACCTCCCTCTCGTGGTACCAGGAGATGAAGGGCGGCGGGTCGGGGCTTTGCTTGACGATGCAGGTCAGGTTGATGGTGGAGCCAGAATTGACGTCTAGGTCCGGGCCGCCCAGCACTCGAGTTTCTGGTTGTGGCAGAGAAGAGCACTCATTCGGGGTTCTTGGGACAGGGTGGGTGGGGGGAGGGGGTTGTAAGCTGGGCTAGTGGTGGGTTGAGGGTTAGTGTGTTGATAAGGCCTCGATTGGTAGGTTAAAAGGTTCTTGGTTTGGGTGGGGGGGGGGAGTTCTAAGCTGGGATCGGGGTATGGGAGGATAAGGCTCTTTCGATTGGCTTGAGGGAAAGAGGTTCAAGGTTTGGATAGGTTCTTGAAGAAGGGGCTAGGGTTCTAGGTGTGTGGATGGATCAGGGTTCTATAGGAAGGCGAGTTCTTTTATTGATTTATAGTTCGTGAGTTTATGGGGTTAGGCAAGGTTCTGGTGAGTTCGTTTACGGTTCTACGTATGCCAGCAGTTCTATTGGAATGGAAGACTGAAGGTTGTGCTTCTCGGTTCAGTGAGGGCTCGGGGAAAAAAGAGGAGGAGGAGGATAGGTTCTTTTCCCCCTCGGGTTCAATGGCATTTTAGTGGCTGTCTAATGAATCTTGACCCGGTTTGAGTTGATTTTATGCTTTTTCATGGATGTCGTGAGCAGGAAGAGGAGGAGGAGGAAGAGGAGGAAGTAAGGAGGGTGTTACGCTGGTGTAATGGAGTTTTAGTGGATTTTTAATGTCATCGTGGCTGTTTAAGGATGCAGTTTTTTGTAGGGTGGTTGTAAGGGGTATGTCAAGACATGTGGCGGTGCTTATTCCATGGTAGAAGACACAGCAGGTAGTCTCGATCCGCCCTCCCCCACCACTCTGTGCGCATTCTAAGTGACGTCACTACCTAGACGAGAGAGAGAGAGAGAGAGAGAGAGAGAGAGAGAGAGAGAGAGAGAGAGAGAGAGAGAGAGAGAGAGAGAGAGAGAGAGTGTGAAAATTTAAAGTTCTCCTAATGTAATGTAGTTCTTTGGTCGTCAAAGTAGGTTCTGATCCTGGAATGCATTTTCAACACTGTTTTAGTGCCCTCTGCATCAATTTCCCTGGAGTGTTAGGACAATTCACTCATATAATAATAATAATAATGACTACAGGGCATGTGCATTCACACATAATCCAGGGCTCCCATTCCTCTTTAAAGTATTTGTTCACCAAAGTCTTGGGTACAGACCATAGTGCCCGGTGCAGCTAAGCTCATTGAGCTCCTTCCCTCAACAGCCTGGCAGTTTCCATTGTGCTATGCAATGAGGCCACAGCCTTATGATTTATATATGTACAAGATATGCAGGGATCTGCACCCACGAACAATGCAACACGAAGGCATATTAAACAAGAGTTTCCCGTGTCACAGAAAACGGACAGCACAGATAGACCTCCTCTAGCCGGTGGCTACGTCAAGACTGAGGTCCCCGCAGGCCGCAGCAATCATACCTCTTCTTCGTCTAGATTGTGACGTCACAGTCTTCCTGCGCAGCCCACAGAAATTCTGGTCCAGCGGCCCCCCCCCTACTGAATCTTTGCTTTCCTCCCCCCTTTTGCTTATTCTACAGCGTGTCGTGTGTGTGCGGGCGTCTCTTCCCTCAAGACATGGCGAAGGTTATCCAAGAGCGGTGACGTGTGTGTTGGTGTGTGTCTGATTCATACCTCGAGTGTAAAGGACGGCGTGATGGAGTCGGTTCAGGAAGTAGGAAGGAAAAGGGGGACGTGTTGGGGGAGGTAGTGAATTGAAGAGCAGGTGGCACGTTCCATTTCTTTCTCCTCTTAAAAACAATGTCTGACTTGTTTATATAAGCGTCAAGGTATGGGAGTAACTGTCGCTGAAGGGAGATTAGGTGTTACATGTTCTCTCCTCGTACAATCTCTTATCTCTTCGCTTTTTCTTGCTCTCAGAGGGGAATGTATCACATCATAACATTTTGTACCTGAAGGAGCGGCTGGGGGAAGGAGATTACGTGTTACAAAACCTTCCTTTTAACATAACCTTTTCTACCGGTCATCTTGCGTAACTTTGAGGCAGGAAGGGGACTTGGGAGCGAGCGGTTGGAAAACAATATATTTATTTTCGAGTGAGGGAGTGGGAGGGGTGGTTGAAGGGAGATCAGATGTTGCAGAAACTTGTTATTATAACAGCCCTTTCTACCTGTGAAATTATGTAACTTTGAGGCAGGTAGGGGACATGAGCGAGCGGTTGGAAAATAGATGTTATACTCGTTATTAGAGTGAGGAAATGGGAGGGACTGTTAGAAGAAGGGGGATTAGGTGTTAAGAGCCTTCCTTTTATGCCTTTTGTACCTGTGATCCTCCGTAAGTTTCAGGCAGGTAGGGAACTTTAGAGCGAGAGGTTGAAAGATAGATGTTATATTCTGTTTTGTATATTAGAATGAGGTAATGGGAGGGACGGTTGGAGGGGGATGAAGTGTCACAGAGCCTTCCTTTTATCATAAACATTTGTACCTGTGATCTTGCGTAAGCTTCAGGCAGGTGGGGGACAGGAGCAAGCTGTGGTGCCCCGAGGGCTGCGACACCACTCGCTCCAGTGTCATCATCTTCTCCGGCAATATTTTCCTAAATAAATCTTCTTCTATTAGGGACGCTCCTGCTCCTGTGTCTAGCATTGCGTAAACCATCTCCTTTTGTGCATTAGCGCCTACGCACAATCTCAACGTGAGGGCGTTGGTAGGGCCGTGGACTGCCGCAGCTACTCTGGGGTCGTTTTTTTTTTGTTCTTCTCGTGGTCAGGGTTGACCCAGGAGCTACGGGGTGAGGGACCGGCCGTGTACTCCGGGCGCCAGGCAGCGCAAGGCGAGACAGGCTGACGCCTGTTTCGAGTGGGCTGGTACTGAGGGTACCGAGAGCCCGTTGGTGGGTGGTAGGCACCCCTATACTGCCTTCCATATGTGCAATCGCGAGCCATGTGTCCTACATACCCACAAGCATAACATGTGGGTGGCGTGGGCGCGTTCCCATATGGGCGTGTAGGTGGCGCGGCGTGCCGTCCTCCCCTTTGGGGTATCGGGTAACGTGACTGGCCTGGAGGGCGTGGAGGACGGGCTTGTGAGACATGTTTGGGTCCGGATGCCTGGGTGGAACAGACGTTCAGCACTTTTATTTCTTTGGCGATATCGGCATCGGATAGCTTCGACTCTGGATAAGCTTTAATATACTCATACCCTTTCTTTAATACCTTCTGTGGGTCCCCCTTTTCTTCCTCCGTTAGGATGAGTAAGAGGGCCGGAGGGAAAGCCTCTCTGAGCCGTAAAGCGGTTATCTCAGTTAGCAAACTGGCATTGTCAGGCTTGAGAGCGATCAACTCGTCTCTCAATGTCTCCAGGCGGATGAGGAAGGTGCGGATGTTTTCTCCTGTCCGCCGTTTTGCCTCTCCCAATTCTTTCTGGAGGACCGAAAAGGTCCTTACTGTGGGAAACACACGTAGGAAGTCTTCCTTTACTTTTTCCCAATCCTGTCCACATCTAGTGATACAACCGAGGAGATGATCGCGCGCTGCTCCCAGGGCATATTGTTTGGCTAACTCAATCTTTCCGGTAGTGTCCCAATTTGCCTGTGTCCGGCTATCAATATCCTCTTTCCATTTCTTTGCTAGCTTATGGCATGGGAGGTTTGGTGCTTTGCTACTTTTTTCTTCTCCACCACAAAAATATAAGAGTCCCTGCACTCTACTAAAATCATTCAAGGTATGACGGCTAAGTAGCGTGACAAGATCATCATGGGCAAGGGTGATCGATTTTCCATCTCCTTTGGTGGGGGGAGGGTTCTTGCCTTGGTCTGGCATTTTTAACTCTAAAGTCTTATTCCCGTAATTCCAAGAATAACTGTCTTCTCCCTCGCTTTCGGATGTGGACATACACCAGTACAATACCAATATAAACCAATATAAATCGCAAGTTTCACCACAAGTTTCACCACCCCACACCTGACACCAATGTTGTAACCCGCAATCCCGGGTCACACAGGGGAGACGACACACTGTTTGTATTAGTGACACTTGACTTCAAATTCTGGTACTTCAGGAGTATTTAAAGGAGTTCGTAAATGGGGTGATGAAACGGTGTCGCCTTTCTTATATGTATTTTATTCTACCTTAATACTACTTAATATTACAAAGGGTAAAAATATTGTTTAAACCAGCGACTGGCTTACGAGACTCAATGAGTCTTCAGGTTTTCTTTCACCATTGGTTACTGACGTTAGCACTGGTATAATATTGAGTAAAAACTCGCACAATAAAGTATCATAGAAATATAATCCTAAGTAAAACTAAGATAATAGAACACAATAGATATGTTAGATACGCTTTCCTCTATGGTACTACTTCACTCCATACTCACAGTAGCAAAGATGAAGGTTTTGCCCATGTTGTCTAGGGAAGGACAACTGGGTGTACCGCACACGAGCAGAGTGCTGGCTGATCTGATCCCTAGCCTGAATAAATGCTTCTTATATAGGCATGACATACATACAGACATCACGAGGGTAATACGTCAGGCGTGTGAGTCATACATCAAACTCACACCGAGCTCATACAATAATCTACCTAACCGACATGTGGCTTACACTCGATTTTAATCCTTAGTGTAGCTGTCACGCGGTGACGCAGCTTTGTTTTCATAACATTTTGTTCCGCGGTTGATCGTGTTTTGGCCGCGGTTGATTGTGTTTTGGCCGCGGTTGATTGTGTTTTGGCTTAGAGAGATAAGCGGGTGCGTTAATGGGCAATTGCAATTGTGTATAGGTTGGTAAATGAACAGTGCGTGTGGGGACAATCATGTGTTGGAGTCCGTGTTGTGTTTTAGCGGTCGATACCGCTGTTGTCATCGGAAAATATTGCCGGAGAAGATGATGACACTGGAGCGAGTGGTGTCGCAGCCCTCGGGGCACCACATACCCCCCACCCCACTGGGTCAAGGCGTGGCTTAGCAATAGGAAGCAAAGAGTGCAAATCAATGGTAAAAGATCTGACTGGGGATGTGTTACGAGTGGGGTCCCACAAGGTTCGGTATTAGGTCCACTTTTGTTTGTTATTTATATCAATGACTTAGACACAGGAATTAGTAGTGATGTTAGTAAATTTGCAGATGATACCAAGATCGGTAGAGTAATTGAGTCGGATCAGGACGCTAGTATTCTCCAAGGTGAACTCAACAGATTATATGACTGGGCGGATAAATGGCAGATGGAGTTCAATGTAGGGAAGTGCAGTATTCTGAGTGTAGGTAGGAACAACCCCTCACATAACTATTGTTTAAATGACACTCTCATAAGTAGGTCTGGGTGCGAGAGGGATTTAGGGGTCTTAGTGAGCTCTGATCTCCGTCCAAGGGCACAATGCATTCAAGCTAGAAATCGAGCTAATAGGGTACTGGGATTTATTTCAAGGAGAGTAAGCAACAGAAGCCCCGAAGTCTTCCTCAAACTATATTTAGCATTAGTTAGACCTCATCTTGACTATGCGGTTCAGTTCTGGTCACCTTACTATAGAATGGATATCAAAATGTTAGAATCTGTGCAGAGGAGAATGACTAAGATGATTCAAGGGTTGAGAAATTTGCCATACGAGGGAAGACTTAAACAGTTAAACTTGCATTCTCTAGAAAGGCGAAGGGTGCGTGGAGACATGATCGAGGTTTATAAATGGATGAAGGGCTTTAATAAGGGAGACATTCATAAGGTTTTGTTGGTAAGAGAACCGGGTAGGACACGAAGTAACGGATTTAAACTGGATAAATTCAGATTCAACAGGGACATAGGCAAAAATTGGTTTACTAACAGGGTGGTGGAGGAGTGGAATAGGCTTAGCAGCCATGTGGTGAGTGAGTGCCAATACAATTGTCACATTCAAAAATAGACTAGATAAGTTCATGGACAGCGATATTAGGTGGGGTTAGATACACGGGAGCTTAGGGTCAAAGGAGCTGCCTCGTACAGGCCTACCGGCCTCTTGTAGACTCCTGCGTTCTTATGTTCTTATGTTCTAACAGCTGGCTGTCTCGAGAGAGAGCAGACCCCCCACTCTCTCTCTCTCTCTCTCTCTCTCTCTCTCTCTCTCTCTCTCTCTCTCTCTCTCTCTCTCTCTCTCTCTCTCTCTCTCTCTCTCTCTCTCTCTCTCTCTCTCTCTCTCTGTCAAAAAAGTCAGTCAAAAACATTTATTTGCCTGATAAATTAATAATACAATAAACAACTGCAACAATATTACAAGGCAGAGCTCTTTGAATGAAAAATCATTTTTGAAGAGCTCCTTAATTCTATCAATTGTAGGATAAAGCAGGCTGTGTTAGATAATTAAGCAGTTTTTATGTATTCAATAGAACTTTACAAATACATACATACACATACATCCTTATACATACATATATATATAAATATATATATATATATATATATATATCTAGATATATAAATATATATCTATATATATAGATATATATATATATATATATATATATATATATATATATATATATATACATATATAATATATTACACATATACAAACTCATACATTCCCAAACAAACATGTGTGCACTATATTTATCCTAAAGCGTTAAACAAAACATATGCCAATAACATGCAAATTTATCTCGGTCATCATTGTGAATATTTCATAAATATTTCTTAACCTTTACTTTAAATGTTGTACTATTTTCAGTAGACTTAAAGTTTTGAGGCAGACTGTTCCATGCGAGGCACCCTGAGTGTGCCACAAATCTTTTAGTTGCTTCTGAACGAGGTTGCGGTAGTCTTAATACATTTTGGCTCCTTAGATTTTGATGATGAACACTTGAAACTCTATCAAAAGTAATAACAGTAGAAATAATTAATTGACTGTGAACAAATTTTGATAGTTCTAATTTATTAATATCATCTAATTTTAGTAAGGAAAGATATAAAAATAACGGATCAGTGTGATCTCTGTACCCTGCGTCTGAGATTATTCTATTATTTTTTTGTAATAATAGTAATGTCTTTGTGAAGGTCTTCACTGCAGAACCCCAGGCAAGATTACAATATTGCAATTAGGGGTAGACTAAACTATAATGCAAAATCGTAAGCAAATCTGTAGTCAAGTTGTCTTTGATTTTATAAAGTATCCCTATCGATCTTGATATTTTATTATGTACATAATTAATATGATATTTCCAAAGTAACGTGTCATCGATAATAATTCCTAGAGATTTTACCAAGTTGACTTTTTCAATCGCACAATTCACTAATTTAATTACAATGTCATAGTAAATATGCTTATTTCCAGCAAATAACATGTAATTAGTTTTTTAGTATTTCACGTTAGACTGTTCGTAACTAGCCAGGTTGAGACAGCCACAAGTTCTTGATTGATAATATTTTCCAATGTTTGGAGATCTTGTTCTTCTTGAAAAATTGTGGTATCATCAGCAAACAATATGAAATTCAAAAGATCAGTAGACTGGACTAAATCGTTGATATACAACAAAAACGAGAGCAGTCCTAATGTAGAGCCTCGGGAACACCAGTTGTTATGAGGTGATTGCTAGACCTTGTCCCATCTATTTCAGCAAACTGTTTCCTGTCTTTCAAATAACTATCAAACCAACAGAGTAAATTGTTCTTTATGCCGTAGAATTTTAATTTTTTGTAGCAATATGTCATGGTTCATTGTATCAAAGGCCTTTTTTTAAGTCTAAAAATACAGCAGTTGTGTAAAGCGCCTTATCATTCCTTTGCAAAATACTATTCACCAGCTTCATTGTTGCTAATTGTGGAGAGTAATTTTTTCTAAAACCGAATAGGCGCACCTAACATCACCATAGCCGATCCAGGATTCAGGACGTTTCCTAACTTATAGGCGGTAATGTTATAATAATATTTCGTAAAGAATCCTTATAACCGAAAAATAACTAAAATTATGAGTATGCTTTTCCTTGAACAGAACATTGAATAAACAACAGAACAATAATATGAAAATACGTATATAATTTATACGACAACTGTGGGGTCTGTACCACAGAGTTATATACCTAGAGCGCGCGCTCCCGTGTTGTGGAGTTGGCGGCGGGTGAGGCAAGCTACCCTGGCGCGGCAGCCATCTTGGGGAGCCCACTTTCCCTCACTCTGTGGTGGTGGTTTTGATGGTGGTGGTGGTGGTGGTGTTGATGACGGTTGTGGTGGTAGTGGTGATGGTGGTGGTGGTGGTGGTACGTGATAGTGATGGTGGTGGTGGTACGTGATAGTGGTGGTGGTGGTGGTGGTAGTGGTGGTGGTACGTGATAGTGGTGGTGGTACGTGATAGTGGTGGTGGTTGTGGTACGTGACAGTGGTGGTGGTGGTGGTACGTGATAGTGGTGGTGGTGGTGGTACGTGATAGTGGTGGTGGTGGTGGTACGTGATAGTGGTGGTGGTGGTGGTACGTGATAGTGGTGGTGGTGGTGGTGGTACGTGATAGTGGTGGTGGTGGTGGTACGTGATAGTGGTGGTGGTGGTGGTACGTGATAGTGGTGGTGGTGGTGGTACGTGAGTGGTGGTGGTGGTGGTACGTGACAGTGGTGGTGGTGGTGGTACGTGATAGTGGTGGTGGTGGTGGTACGTGATAGTGGTGGTGGTGGTGGTACGTGATAGTGGTGGTGGTGGTGGTACGTGATAGTGGTGGTGGTGGTGGTACGTGATTGTGGTGGTGGTGGTGGTCCGTGACTGTGGTGGTGGTGGTGGTGGTTGTTGTTAGTGGTGGTGGTGGTGGTACGTGATAGTGGTGGTGGTGGTGGTACGTGATAGTGGTGGTGGTGGTGGTGGTACGTGATAGTGGTGGTGGTGGTAGTGTTGGTGGTGGTGGTGGTGGGACGTGATGGTGGTGGTGGTGGTGGTACGTGATCGTGGTGGTGGTGGTGGTACGTGATAGTGGTGGTGGTGGTGGTACGTGATAGTGGTGGTGGTGGTGGTACGTGATAGAGATGGTGGTGGTGGTACGTGATGGTGGTGGTGGTGGTGGTACGTGATGGTGGTGGTGGTGATGGTGGTGATAGTGGTGGTGGTGGTGGTGATGGTGGTGGTGGTGGTGGTGGTGATGATGATGGTGGTGGTGGTGATGGTGGTGGTGGTGGTGGTACGTGATAGTGGTGGTGGTGGTGGTACGTGATAGTGGTGGTGGTGGTGGTACGTGATAGTGGTGGTGGTGGTGGTACGTGATAGTGGTGGTGGTGGTGGTACGTGATGATAGTGGTGGTGGTGGTTGTTCGTGATGGTGGTGGTGGTGGTGGTACGTGATAGTGGTGGTGGTGGTGGTACGTTTTAGTGGTGGTTGTGGTGGTATGTGATAGTGGTGGTGGTGGTGGTACGTGATAGTGGTGGTGGTGGTGGTACGTGATAGTGGTACGTGATAGTGGTGGAGGTGGTGGTACGTGATAGTGGTACGTGATAGTGGTGGAGGTGGTGGTCTGTGATAGTGGTGGTGGTGGTACGTGATAGTGGTGGTGGTGGTGGTGCGTGATAGTGGTGGTGGTGGTGGTACGTGATGGTGGTGGTGGTGGTGGTACTTGATCTTGGTGGTGGTGGTGGTAGGTGATAGTGGTGGTGGTGGTGGTACGTGATGGTGGTGGTGGTGGTGGTACGTGATAGTGGTGGTGGTGGTGGTACATACTAGTGGTGGTGGTGGTGGTTCGTGGTGGTGGTGGTGGTGGTGGTACGTGATAGTGGTGGTGGTCGTGGTACGTGATGGTGGTGGTGGTGGTGGTACGTGCTGGTGGTGGTGGTGGTGGTACGTGATAGTGGTGGTGGTGGTGGTGGTACGTGATGGTGGTGGTGGTGGTGGTACGTGATAGTGGTGGTGGTGGTGGTACGGGTGGTGGTGGTGGTACGTGTTTGTGGTGGTGGTGGTGGTACGTGTTAGTGGTGGTGGTGGTGGTGGTTGGTGTTTGTGGTGGTGGTGGTGGTGGTGGTACGTGATAGTGGTGGTGGTGGTGGTACGTGATAGTGGTGGTGGTGGTGGTACGTGATAGTGGTGGTGGTGGTGATTTGTTGGTGATGGTCTCTCTCCACCACCACCATCACCACCACCATTACCACCACCACCACCACTATAGCACCACCACCACCACCACCACCACCACCACCATCACCACCACCACCATCATCACCACCACAACCACCACCACCACCACCATCACCACCTACCACTTACCTCCACTTTGAAGTTGCCGGCTGGAGCACAGAGTTGGTTGGACTGGGCTCCCAAAGATGGCGGCCGAGGTACTTCCGGTTGCCGCACCCGAGTGTCTGGCTCGCGCGCTCTAGGTATATAACTCTGTGGTCTGTACCCGAGGCAGCAGCCACACCATTTTGCGGGCATCGGTACCTTAGATAAGCATATTTTCACTGCGCAAAGCAGGGGATGTCACTTATTGTGACTTCTTGAGCTTTCATATTAATCTATTTGTGTGTATTTCATGGAGGCAAAACTTACATTACTAGTTTCATTTTTACTAGTGACGAATTTGTGACTTTATCACACTAGAATTTCACTCAAATAAGCGAATCAGACACCACCGAAATATTACCAGTGTGTGTATGAATGAATACAAAGCTAAGCACATACTTTGATTTAACTCTAGGATGTCTCGTGGATCATTAATAAATAAAAACAAAATATGCGGATAGGCTACTCCTTAGCCCACTACCGCCTATGGCGCCACGAAAACAGTCCCTCCGCCAAGTTTTTACCCCACATTTGGTGATGTTAGGTGCGCCTATGGATCTTTAGTTAATATATTATTAGTTTCTATAAACGATGACAATCTATTATACATTGCCTTTTCAAGGATTTTACTAACTGCGGATAATATGGATATTGGGCGATAATTTAAAGGTTTTAATCCATCTCCACTTTTACAGACGGGTATTATCCTAGCTATCTTTAGATCATTTGGAACTACGCCCCCCCTTCTCTCTCTCTCTCTCTCTCTCTCTCTCTCTCTCTCTCTCTCTCTCTCTCTCTCTCTCTCTCTCTCTCTCTCTCTCTCTCTCTCTCTCTCTCTCTCTCTCTCTCTCTCTCTCTCTCTCTCTCTCACACACACACACACACACACACACACACACACACACACAAACACACACACTGTTGAACGCCAGCACTCGTCGAGCGAGCAACTCTCCTGGGGCGGTATACACAAAAGTTCTTAGCATCGCTAAGTGCACTTAACGGCAAAGAATCGTTAAGTTTTCTACTTAAAATGGCGCTGGGCCGCTTAGCGGTGAAGCTGGAGCACTTAGCGGGCGGAAAATTTAAGGCGGGGAAGGGGCTCCCTTAGCACCGTTAAAAATGCATAAGTATTGCAACATGGTGGATTACAGCGGGAGGGAAGGCATCACCTCCTAATATATCTGCCTCGTCTAGACGAATCGGAGGCGTGTAATGATTTGAAACTCATCCTGAAATATCTGTGGACTGTGCTGACCGTGCTGAGATGAGTGGTTCGGCGAGGCGGACCTTGGAAACACCTACATGGCCATCACGACTGAAGTGGTGTTCACCGACAGGTAAAATGCAGGTGCAACCTTCACAGACTGACAGAGATTGAGTGATAACAGACACTGGTGACCCTCCAAGCGATGGCTGGTGACCGCCTGCCACCATCCACAGGCTGTCACACAAGGAGCCCTGGGAGTAACCTTGCTGGAAGCCCCGCGGGCCGCGGTGTGTGGCTGGCGTTATACAGCCCCCAGCCATTGCCTGGAGGGCATCCAGTGTCTGTTATCACTCACCTTAGGTAGTCTGTGAAGGTCCAGTCATCACTGGTGCACGTGTATCTTACCTGTGATCAACACCGGCAGCCACAGACTCCTGCCCAAGGAACGAACACAGGTGAGCCAATATTTTACCTCGCCAGACTTATCTTTTACAATATTCAACTCTTTAAACCTAACACACCTGTTAATCTTGTGACTGACTTCAACAAACGTTTCCCACCAAACTTACCAAACCCTAAACAATACCTATTTGGGTCACTAGTGTCTGTTATTTAATTTTTACTTGACTAACCTCCCAGCAACGATAAACCAAACCTAACCTGGGTAAATTTATCATTGACATATAGTTATTTCAACTTAATCTGTTATTTAAGATAGTCAGTTTTAACCAAATCAGCAATTATTTAGAAAAGTTGATATTTTTAACCTAACTTAAATGTCAGAAGTGTCCTAACAAAATTACCTTCCTTTGCTTATTTTCAGTAACCAAACCAAATCAATTTGACGTACCGGTAGCTCTTAAACCGAACTTGCTCTAGTACTCAAGCTTGCATCACTTATGACTTTTTTCCTTTAATCCTAAATCAACTTGTTTAGAAACCTTGCTCTGACATACCTAACTTAATATAAGTTCACCTCTCCTAACTCAGATAAATTTCCGATTTGTGTTACTGACTATTTTTTAAACAAACATTTTGATTTTGGACGTAAATTTTTTTACCAAACTAACTATCATTCAGAATGTTGCCTTATTTTAACTTAACAAAAAATTATAAACGTCACCTAACCTCATTGATCCTACTTAACGAACGGTAGCTATCCTTCCTGTAAAATACCTCCCAGGAATCCCTGGGTGTTGCAAAATGATACTAATACCCATGCTAGCTAGCATTGTAGTATTGTTTAATTTGTTTTGGTCATGTCTTTTTTTTCACATTTAAAATTAATTAGTTCACAGTATATTATGGCTTTTGTTATTTGCAGCTTCCTTTCTTATGAAGATCTAAAAGTGAATTTTATGATTATTCTTAGTCTTACTCCCAAATAGCTATTAAAGTCAATTAACAATGCTAAAATCTTTTTGAACAAAAAAAATTGCAAATTGGTCCATGAATCTAGAGTTTTGACTTCTGGACAAGTATAGATATAGATATAGGGCAGGTACCAAAGCATTTCTAATTGTAATGTATCTATTTGCAGTGATCGTGATGACATTGACAACAACGAGCAAGTCCTCCTAGACCTAGAGTGACCTCAAGCTGGTATTCGCCACATAACATTATTGTTTAATCATTTAGTTTTTATCATCCAGCATCAAGCAGTCATTCCCATGCAAGAATATAATGCACAATATAAGCAACTTTAATTGCTAGAAAATAAGACAATGTTGCCAGCCCATATAGTGTGCACTGTGCAGTAAATAACTCATGTAGATAATGCCTGTTATTCTATCATATACTTATGTCGATGCAATGTCTTTAGTTCTTGCTTCGGGTATATTAATTACTAATCCATTCTTATTTCTCCGACGGCCATTTCCCGTGTCGATACGTCAATCAGTTCAGTACTTTTATTTTCTTAGCTTGTGTTTTGCAATTCTTTGCCAATTAAATCACTGGACACATCTTAATAAATATCACAGATTTAATTATCATATATCAGTCCCATAAGTTTATTTCAGATGCTCTTAAAACAGCATCTGTCCATTCATAGTCCAACTTAACCTGGTAGCAGCAACAGGCCAAATTTGTGGCTTTACCGTGTACCAGCGATGGGCCACATTTTTGTCATGATATAAACCCCCAAAAATAGATGATGCATAAACTGATCACAAATGTGTTGATATATATTATGAAATGGTTTGCGTAGTGATGATTTTTTTCATTTTTCTCGCTCGGAGGGGCCTTTAGAAACATGATCCCTGCAGCTACCAGGTTAACCTCTTTTAGTATAGTACACTAATCAAGAAAAAATATATATATATATATATATATATATATATATATATATATATATATATATATATATATATATATATATATATATATATATATATATATATATATATATATATATATATATATATATATATATATATATATATATATATATATATATATATATATATATATATATATATATATATATATATATATATATATATATATATATATATATATATATATATATATATATATATATATATATATATATATATATATATATATATATATATATATTATGTTGTTTATTTGAACTTGTACTCATATTTCAGGGCCAAACATGATGTGGAAGAAGAAATCAGTTGTCTCCATCAGTCGGGTTTGTGCCATGGCAGCTTTCTCCAGCTGTCCGGCAGAGGTCCAGTCCATGCCATGGAGAAATTCAGCCCCAACAATGAGATGGCATGCCAGAGATGGATCCGCAGCTTCTCCTCCAATCAGTCAATCCTTGCAATGCCCTTTCTCTTTTCTCTTCTTCTGTACCACCATGCTTACACATAACTGATCCAAGGTACTTAAACTCGTTAACCTCCTCCATTTCTTCACCATTCAAAATTATTTGGCATTCTTTTTCACATTCAATGCCCACTCTATATGGGCATACAAACTCTACAACCTCCCTTCTACTCCGCTCACAAACCATCACTTTACTTTTGTTGACATTTACTTTCAACTTTCTCCTTTTACATACACTATCAAAAACACTGACCAAATTTTGTAAGTCACTTTCATTTTCTGCATTGAGCACTGTGTCATCAGCAAATAAGATTGAATTCATCACCCACTTCCCTCCCTCCCTCAGCATACATTTTTACTCCAATTTCCCCAACTTTGCCCTTCATTTCTCATAACACCATCCATATAAATATTGAACAACCATGGTGACATGACACACCCCTGCCTTAAGCCCACTTTCATCTCAAAATGTTCACTTGTTTCTCCAGTAATTTTGACATATGCAGATGCATCCTCATAGAAAGACTTTATTGCATTAAGCAGTTTTCCTCCCACACCATATACCTTTAAGATGTCCCATGTACAATGCCAGCCAATCGACTCTGTCATAAACTTTCTCTAGAATACCTAGATCCATGAAGGCAGCATAGTATTTTTTCCTTTTGCTAATATTTTTTCTACTACCAACTTGAACGAAAAATCTGATCCACACATCCCCTTCCCTCCCTGAAGTCTCCTTGTTCTTCACTGATTTTCTCTTCTGTAAGTCTTTGCACAATCTCAATTAGGACTTTTACATATACCTTTCCATGTAGCCTACACTCAGCAGACTTATACCCCTACAACTCCCACCTCCCCTCTCCTGCCCTTCCTCTTGTAAACTGGGACCATGATGGCTTTTATCAAGTCTGCTGGGACCTCCCCCCCCCCTTCCCAGGCCACTTCACATATCTTGACCATTCATATAGTAACTTCATCTCCACACTTCAACATTTCTGCTGTGATTCCGCTCAATTCATTCATCATCATCATCTCATCAACGCCTGCTCCTAGGAGCTCCCACCAGGGGATTACCACGGCAGAAGTTTCCATCTTTCTCTATCCGGACACTCCCTCCTTGCCCGCTCAAAGTTTCTCAAGGATCTTTCACCCTTCTCCCTAACGTACTCCTGCACCCTATCCCTCCATTTCACTGGAGGTCGTCCTCTAGCATTCCCTTCCTTTATCTCACTCACATACACCCTTCTGGTCATCTTACTCTCCTCCATTCGCTCCATGTGGCCAAACCACTTTAAAGTCTGTCACTTCACTTCTTCCACCACTCCACACTTCCTCCCTTCACCACCGTGACACATTCCAAAACGCCTGTACACACTTTCATTACTCATTCCATCCATTCTACTCACACCACAAGCACTCCTCAAATAACAAATTTTCACTGCCTTTCATTCCAGGCCCATGTTTCAGTTGCATATGTGAGGGTTGGTACTATTATTGTATTTTTAACTGATAACTGATCCAAGGTACTTAAACTCATTGACCTCCTCCATTTCTTCACCATTCAAAATAATTTTGCATTCTTTTTCACATTCAGTTCCCTCTCTATATGGGCATTTAAAATCTACAACCTCACTTTTACTCCCCCCACAAACCATCACTTTACTTTTGTTGACATTTACTTTCAGCTTTCTCCTTTTACATACACTATCAAAATGAGCACCGTGTCATCAGTAAACAGGATTGAATTCATCACCCACTTCCTTCCCTCAGCATACATTTTTACTCCAACTTCCCCAACTTTGCCCTTCATTTCTCTCATGACACCATCCATATAGATATTGAACAACCACGGTGACATGACACACCCCTGCCTTAATCCCACTTTTAACTCAAAATGTTCACTTGTTTCTCCAGTAATTTTGACACATGCACATGCTCCTCATAGAAAGACTTTATTGCACTGAGCAGTTTTCCTCCCACACTGTAAATCTTTAAAACATCCCACAATGCAATCCAATCCAATTGACTCTGAAGAAAAATATCTGATTGATTCCATCAGTTCCTGCTGCTTTTCCATTTTTTAATCTTTTCATTGCTTGATTTACTTGTTCATATGTTATACTTCTTTCTTTATATACTCCTCCTCTACCTCCACTCAAAACTGTTGTTGTTACAGCTGCTGGACGTCCATCATCAAAATTCATTAAGTTTTCACAGCTTCCCCGTCTTTCAACATCTTTCCATTCTCATCCATAACTTCATTAATTTTACTTGGGGAGATATTATTGGGGTGATGCATTTCTTTCGTTTTTTACTTCTTTCCAATATGATTTTGTGTTCCCTTTTCACTTAGTCTTTTTCCAAAGTCTTCATCAACTCTCTTCTTGCTTTCTTTTATGGCTTGTTTTAATTACATTTTGCATTCTCTATATTTCTTTTTCCTTTCCCTTTTTACTTGCTCAGCCACATTTCTTTCTTGAGTTTTCTTAAAAAGTTCCCTTTATTCTTTTACTATCCTCCTTATCTTTTGTCCACCATGAATTTCCTTTTATTTTTCCATCCCTCACCACTTTCATTCCTACCACTTTTTTGTTGTAGTTAACACTACTTTGAATGTTCCAAAAACTTTTTCAATATCTATCTGTACTATCTTTCACACTCCCATTTTTCACTTAAGGCCTCTGCCATTTCATGTTATACTCATCTTTTATTTCTTTTCCTGTAACTTTTCTATCTTCAGTATTTCCTTTTTTACTTCATCTTTCTTTTCAAACACCCACTTTTGCAAGATGGTCAGACCCATCGAACATTCCACTTACTACCTTCGTGTCACAAATATCCTTTCTCAGTCTTCCATCTACTGCCACATAATCAATTAATCCTTTCTGTTCATAACCCCCCTCCTCCATGTGTATATGTGGATATTATAGACAACAGTAATAAAGCCCCACACATCAGAAGTTGTATTGCTTTGCCTAGGTTATGCAGATGATGTAGTATTAGTGGAAGGACGTTGCCTGATCCTAAATGACTTTGGTATGGAATGGAAACTTATCTTTAAACATAATAATGGAAATTCACACCAGCAGTAGGACAGCGGATGCTGGGAAACAATATCTTAGAGGTAATAGAAACACAAGGTTATTTAGGATTTGAGATAAGCAAGGAGGCCATAGGAGAAAGCACAAAGAAAAGTAAATGAAGCCAAGGTAGGGAAAATGACAGGTGTTAGCATCAGTGGTAGAGAAGGGAAATTAGCCAGTATGAATATGGAAGTTGCCTTTGTATGGGGAAGGTAGTAACCCCACAGCTATCTTGTATGGGTCAGCAGGACTAACACTTAAGATGTCGGGAGATTAGAAGTCATTCAAAACCAGTTGGCATGATAGTGTTCACACGCTCTCAGGGGAAATGGGGTGGAGCTTCTGAGAAAGGTTAACCAAGGGGAAGCTGAGTTTCAAAGAGAGGAAATGAGTGAACACCGGTGGGCCAAATTAATATAACACTGGAAATTGAAGACAATCCCCTTTGGTGAAAGGAAATGTACAGAGAGGGAAAGCATATGATGACACTGGAGCAGAGTGAAACAATGTGAATGGGAGACCTGTCAAAGATAGTTGAGAAAAGTGGCCTCCATGAATGGAGAAGTACCTATACCTATCTTTAGTACAGCAGATAGGTGTAGAAGCTCGGGAAACATAAGAACATTTTATAATAGTACTAGTGATTGTGTGCCTTGACCCACTGAGGTAAAGATATACCAGAGTAACCTGACTGAAAGTTGATATATATCAAATAAACAAGAAAGTCACTGAACACACGAGTCTGAAATTATGGTAACCATCTCACGTGAGGCTAATGCATTATGTGTTGTATGTTGGCCTCTGAATACAGTACAGTGACAAACAGCTTGAATATTGAAGAAACTTCAAACTATTGAGGAGTGTGAATTAACGCATCTTAGCACATTGCATTTTGGCGGTAGAAGGGTCAGGTTAGGTTGGCTATAGGCTAGGTATAGTTAGGTTTGGGCAGGTCTGGTTAGATTTAGTTTGTTTTGACTTGTTTACTTTTATTATTTGGTAATTCCGTGTGATACGCTTCGCGCTACGCCTTTGTTGTCACCGGCGGCTGAGGAGACGACGTCGAGGCAGTAATATACATATTTTGCCAAAACACATAAAAGAATAGTGGAGGTACACCGGAAACATGAAAAGATGCACCTATATAACGATCATGGGCAATAAAGACCACAAGAGGAAGAAGAAGAAGGCTCGTTTATGTCGATCATTTACTTCACTGTTGTGTCCATTGTTTCCAAACAAGCTTTTGTGTACAGATAGATAACATGTTGAATGCATTATAGCTATTTCATCTTTGCATAATATGTCCTGTGGTAGCTATATATAATGCTTTTGCAAGTGATCGTTTTGCTAGGCGATGCACTTCATACCGGTATTTTGCTAAAAAAATACTTAGCTTAGAGTCCGCTAAGGGGAATTCTAAGTAATACTTAAGGGCCTATGCTTAGCTAAAAGTTGTTAAGTGCAAGGCTTAGTATTATTCTTAGAATATTTGTGTATACGGCCCCTGGCCCCTGGACCACCTGTAGACTGTTGAGTTGCTCGCTCGGCTCAGCTAAGGGCTGCCATGAGCATCCGTTTCCCCGCCTGGCACGCCAGCCGGCGGGTTCTTCCCCTCGACCCACGCCTGAGTCTTGAATCGACTCGACACCCCGCTACGGGCCGCCACATATGGCAAAGGCCCGTCTCCCTTAAGGGGAGATATCTGTACCAACCAACCATCCAACGAAATGTAATAATCTCTCCTCGGTAAACACCTCAGGCACCACTGGCCCCTCGGTGCCACCCTCGCCCTCCCAATGGCACCTTTACTCTCGTGTGGCGCCGAGCCGCCCCTGCTGACACCTATTCCAGTGTTGGCCTTCTCATGCCTTCTGTCTCGCCGCCTCGTCCCGTCGCCCGCCTCTCGTTTTCCTCCTCGGACGCCCTAAGAGACACCCTTCCTGTCACGCCTCACGAATGACGTCTACTGTACTTCCTTTCGCAGTGCAACGCCCTCGTCCTCCTCCTCTGGTACTTAGACTCTCCCCTTCGCCGCTAACTGCGTACATGCTTCCTCGTGAGCCTAGATATTACCTTGTCTAAGTGCCTCCCAGCTTCCCCTTCCTTCCCCATCTCTCCCCCAAAAGAACTTTCACCCACCGACAACAGTGAGCCAGACGGCCGTGGAAAGGGACGGCGAGGTGGAGGTCTGGCACATATAGGCCCCGGCGTCGCGGTGCTGGGCGTAGTGTATCTTGAGCAGCCAGTCCTCCGAGCCGGGCTGGTGGATGGCCTTGAAGCGGTCGTCCCTGGTGAAGGTGAAGCGCCCCACCGCCAGGATGCGCAGGTCCCTCCTTCTTATCCACGACACCTTCAGGGGAAGAGAGAGAAGCGGCACGTGCAGATTAAAAGGAGGGAATTAGGGAAGAGAGGAGGAGGGGGTAGGGGGTGGCTGAGATTGGATGCACACACAATGTGAGCCGCGAGTCTCGACAGCTGCATTAGGGAGAGGTAACGCGGCTCTCAAAGGGAATATCAGGCGGATCGTCGAAATTGAAAGTGGTAAATAAAAGGGTGTACTTTTGCAACTGGCAGGAATCAAACATTTTTTTCTGTTTCCGTGTTGGCAAAGGGATGTTTTCCTTACATGCTTCAAGCCGCCCTCCTCCTCTGATCTCCTAAGGCTGCGGCGGTCCCTCCCTTCCCTACACACCCACCCCGCACAGCCTCCAGGGTTTTACTTCGATGCTTTTCCCACAACTCGTTATTATTTCAAGGCTTTTCTGATCCCTT